>NC_083103.1:61859892-62159892 GCF_949774975.1 Lagenorhynchus albirostris | reverse complement strand
CTATACATAGAGAATCCTAAAGATGCTACCAGAAAACTACTAGAGCCAATTAACCAATTTGGTGTAGTAGCAGGATACAAAATTAATGCACAGAAATCTCTTGCATTCCAATACAGTAATGATGAAGAATCTGAAAGAGAAATTAAGGAAACCCTCCCATTTACCATTGCAACAAAAAAGAATAAAATACTTAGGAATAAGCCTACCTAAGGAGACAAAAACCTGTATGAAGAAAACTGTAAGATACTGATGAAAAAAATTAAAGATGATACCAACAGATGGAGAGATATACCATGTTCTTGGATTGGAAGAATCAACATTGTGAAAAGGACTATACCACCCAAAGCAATCTACAGATTCAGTGCAATCCCTATTAAACTACCAATGGCATTTTTCACCGCACTAGCACAAAAAATTTCACAATTTGTATGGAAACACAAAGCACCCCAAATAGCCAAAGTAATCTTGAGAAAGAAAAACGGAGCTGGAGGAATCAGGCTCCCTGATTTCAGAGTATACTACAAAGATTCAGCAATCAAGGCAGTATGGTACTGGCACAAAAAGAGAAATACAGATCAATGGAACAGGATAGAAAGCACAGAGATAAACCCATGCCCATATGGTCACCTTATCTTTGATAAAGGAGGCAAGAATATGCAATGGAGAAAAGACAACCTCTTCAATAAGTGGTGCTTAGAAAACTGAACAGGTACATGTGAAAGAACGAAATTAGAACACTCCCTTACATCATACACCAAAATAAACTCAAAGTGGATTAAAGACCTAAATGTAAGGCCAGACACTATAAAACTCTTAGAGGAAAACATAGGCAGAACAATCTATGATATAAATCACAGCAAGATCCTTTTGACCCACCTCCTAGAGAAATGGAAAGAAAAACAAAAATGAGCAAATGAGACCTAATGAAACTTAAAAGCTTTTGCACAGCAAAGGAAACTGTAAAGAAGATGAAAAGACAACCCACAGAATGGGAGAAAATATTTGCAAATGAATCAACAGACAAAGGATTAATCTCCAAAATATACAAACAGCTCACGCACCTCAATATCAAAAAACGCAATCCAAAAATGGACAGTTGACCTAAATAGACATATCTCCAAAGAAGACATACAGCTTGCTAACATACAAATGAAAGGATGCTCAACATCACTCATTATTAGAGAAATGCACATCGAAACTACAATGAGGTATCACCTCACACCAGTCAGAATGGCCATCATCAAAATTCTACAAACAGTAAATGCTGGAGAGGGTGTGGATAAAAGGGAACCCTCTTGCACTGCTGGTGGGAATGTAAATTGGTACAGGCACTATGGAGAACAGTATGGAGGCTCCTTAAAAAACTAAAAATAGAACTACCATATGACCCAGCAATCCCACTACTGGGCACATACCCCGAGAAAAGCATAATTCAAAAGGAGTCATGTACCACAATGTTCATTGCAGCTCTATTTACAATAGCCAGGACATGGAAGCAACCTAAGTGTCCATTGACAGATGAATGGATAAAGAAGATGTGGCACATATATACAATGGAATATTACTCAGCCATGAAAAGAAACGAAATTGAGTTATTTATAGTGAGGTGGATGGTACCTAAAGTCTGTCATACAGAGTGAAGTAAGTCAGAAAGAGAAAAACAAATACTGTATGGTAACACATATATATGGACTCTAAAATAAAAATGGTTCTGAAGAACCTAGGGGCAGGACAGGAATAAAGTCACAGATGTAGAGAATGGACTTGAGGACACGGGTAGGGAGAAGTGTTAGCTGGGATGAAGTGGGAGAGTGACATTGACATATATACACTACCAAATGTAAAATGGATAGCCAGTGGGAAGCAGCAACATAGCACAGGGAGATCAGCTCGGTGCTTTGTGACCACCTAGAGGGTTGGGATAGGGAGGGTAGGAGGGAGATGCAAGAAGCAGGGGGTATGCGGATATGTGTATACGTATAGCTGATTCACTTTGTTATACAGCAGAAACTAAAACAACATTGGAAAGCAATTATACTCCAGTAAATATGTTAAAAAAAAAGAATATTGATTCTTCCAATCCAAGAACATGGTATATCTTTCTATATGTTTGTGTCATCTTCAGTTTCTTTCATCAGGGTCTTATTGTTTTCAGAGTACAGGTCTTTTGCCTCCTTAGGTAGGTTTATTCCTAGGTATTTTATTCTTTTTGATGCAATGGTAAATGGGATTGTTCCTTTTCTGATATTTTGTTGTTAATGTATAGAAATGCAGCAGATTTCTGTATATTAATTTTGTATCTTGAAACTTTACCAAATCACTGATGATCTCTAGAAGTTTTCTGGTGGTGTCGTCACAATTTTCTATGTATAGTATCATGTCACCTGCGTACATTGACAGTTTTACTTCTTCCTTTCCAATTTTGATTTCTTTTATTTCTTTCTCTTCTCTGATTGCTGTGGTTAGGACTTTCAAATCTTTGTTGAATAAAGGTGATGAGAGTGGGCATCCTTGTCTTGTTCCTGATCTTAGAGGGAATGTTTTCAGCTTTTCACAGTTAAGTATGATGTTAGGTGTGGAGAAAACAGTATCTTGAAAAGATATTTGCATTTCTATGTTCATTGCAACCTTATTCACAATAGCCAAGACATAGAAACCACCGAAGTGTATATCAGTGGAATGGAAATATGATGAAATATTATTCAGCTATAAGAAAGTAGGAGATCATGCTGTTTGTGACAACATGGATGGAGCTTGAGGGCATTATGCTATGAACTAAGTTGGACAGAAGAAGACAAATACAGTTGCTCTCACTTATATGTGAGATCTAAAAGTGCTGAACTCAGAAGTTGAGAGCAGAATGGTGGTTGTCGGGGACTGAAGGGTTGGGAAAATGAGGAGATGTTGCTCAAAGTGTACAAACTTCCAGTTTTTAGATGATAAGTCCTGGAGATCTAATGTGCAGCATGATGACTATAATTAATAATACTATACTATCTTGAATTTTTCACTACACACACCAAAAATGGTAATTATGTGAGGGGATGGAGGTTTTAACTAACCTTATTATCATAGTTATTTTGCACTACATATGTGTATCAAATCATTACAGTGTACACCTTAAACTTACATATGTTATTTTTCAATAATGTCTCAATAAAGCTGAGGAAGAAAAGAGTAAATTGGAAAAAAACACCATGGAAGATTTATTCTGCAATTGCAATGGAGGTTACTATTAGGAAATATATTAATGTAACATATCAGTAATGGCACAAAGAAAATAAGAGACAATTTTAATAGGTAATAATACTAGCTCATGTTTTTGGAATCCTATAGTAAACTATGTTTTAGGTAGTGTTTTAAGTGATGTATATAATTTATGTACAAACCCCATGAGGTAGTCTTTTTATGTTCATATTTTACATGAGGACAACTGAAACACAAAAAGTTTAATAACTTGCTCAAATTCACACGATTAGTATGTGCAAGAGCTAAGATATAAACCCAGGAAAAACTAGTAATATTAAAGTACTCTGCTAGATTGCCTCCCAATAAATAACAATAATAATACTATAATGTTTATAATTGGCTAACATTTATCAAGTGATTACTATGTTCTTGATACTACCATAAGTGCTTTAAATTAACTCATCCTGTCTATAATGATATGATGTAGATATTATTGCTATTATTCCCATTTTACAGATAAGAAAAGTGAGGTAGAGAAAGGTTAAGTAAATTTCTCAAGATCACCCCACTGCTAAGTGGTGAGTTAGGATTTGATCCATGTAATCTGCCTTCATAGCAGATACTATACCACCTCTGAAACACTTTAACATTCATTATTGATAATAAAAGAAAACTATGCAAAACCAACCAATCATCCAAAAACTATGTTATTAAGCTGAATTAAAGGATTCTCCCTTAAAATTATTTTTTAAAAGATTTGTCTAAAATCACATTCTGTATTTTACTTCCTGGAGTTTTTAACACTAACCATGTTAACATTAAATTTAGTAACAGGGTCTGGTTACATTAAATCAATACAATGTTTCAAACAACTTTTCTGGAGATATACTATAAAAGATGTGAAAGCTACTCAATGAGAAGAGGAAAGCCATACTGATACATACCTAAGATGAAGTCGTGAATTCACAAAAATATAATTATTAATTGGTGATTGCAAAAAAGCTTAAGAAATACGTATTTAACAATTATTGTATTTTACAAAGATTATGAAAATAAAAGGGCTCAAGATTGATGAAAATATGTTAAAACATAAACATTATTTCCATGCTGATGGTAATAAAAATAAGTTCAATATTCGGTTATATATAAGTCAAAAACTTAAAAATACTTTAACTCTCTTATCCAATAAATTCCAGAGGAATTTATTCCCAAAACAGTCGAGATAAGAGCAATTATTTATGCATAAGAATGTCAATTTCAGCATTGTTTATGATAGTAAAATATTAAATACACTTTGAATGTTGAATAGCAGATTATTGGTTTTTAAATTATGCTACATTCATTTAATGGGCTGTATCCATGTAATAAAGACATACTGACTGAGGTTGCACTCCTGTCCCAAATTTCTCCTGTTTCTAATGCCCCACTCAAATTTATGGCTTTTCATTTTATTTGGGTTTGGCCTAATAACACTCTAGAGTAAATAATTTTGTTGATAATTTTCTTTTAAACATTCATTTATTTATTATCTTTTTTGGAAAGAAGAAACAAGTCATTGCTTTTAGTTATGGAGTGAGATGAAATAGAAACAAGTTAAGCAGGGATGGAAATGGTATTTGTAAAGATAGGGTGAAATAATGAATGTTGAAAGGCCTAATAATTTTGTCTGGTTTATGTTCCCCTAGAGGAGGCACTAAAACAAGAGTTAATATTTAATTTAAGTGGTTTATTTGGGAGATGATCCCAGGAAGCCCCAGAAAAGCAGTGAGGAAGAAAGACAGGGATGGTAGGTACCCAGTAAAGGGTGCATTGTCAAGCTGGTAACTTAATCACAGTGGGGAACTCCAGGAGTCAGTGTAGCGTCAGCCAGCCTCAGTTATTCTCTGTCACCTCCAGTGACAAAGGTGCTAGGATATTTATATACCAACTTCTGTTGCTAAGGGCTAGTTAAGGGCTGCTCTTTAGAGGAAAGGGATGTTCGTTTACTCTTTGACACTTCCAGTCTGCCCTACACAGTGACAGAGGTGGTGCTAGCTCCAGAAAAAGCCCTGAAGTTCTTTGGAAGTATGGCTTGTACCGTAATGGTGAGGCCTGGGGGGATATGGTTGGGATTTTGAGTGTCTGATGCACCATCCTAAAAACATCTTTTTAAATAGATGACATCCACAAATTGACAAGTTAGTAATTTTAACTATAACTCTATAAGTAGAGTAACAGCAACAGAATCTCATCACAATATTTATCTGTTAAGGAGAATTTCGAAAAAATGGCTTAGCTGGACCTCAACCAAGATGCTTATTTACTGAAGAAATGAAAGAATCTTGCTGTAACTAGTTCATCTATAAATTATTGGTCCTCAGAAACAATTGGTAATACAATTATATCTGCTTGTTGGCAAATCTTCTATTAATAATGGGGAACATGATTTGTTTTAAGATCAGAAGGGACTAGATATTTTAATCCTATGAGCCAATCATCCTGCAAACTATAAGAGAAATGATGCTGTCAACTTGTAATATACAAACCATAATTTCTCTGCATCATATGAGAAGAGGGACTCTGAATTTATCTTCAATTACTATTGTTATATTCTGACAACCATATGAGAAGATGAATGAACATTTCCATGTTTTATAAGCATTAAAATTCCAAAGCATTTAAAAATTGTTCCAAATGGCTAGATCCTAGCATGGTGTCTGGTACACAGTAGGTACTTAAAAGTAATATTTTGAAACTCAATTACCATTAGCACCAAACTCTCTGGATTAGATTGCTCTATTTTACTTATTCTGCAAATATTGAATATCAGTGCCAATTTAGAATTTTAGCTAGGTGGATGTCTGTGTATTATCTGGCAGAGAAAAATAGCTTAAATCACTTAGTAATGTTATACAACATATTTAACCATAGGAGTGTTCCACAAGCAGAGGAAATCTTCACCCTTATTGTAAATTTTAGAGACTTGTTTGTCTTTCTAAAACTATTCCTGTGTCTATTCAAGCCTCCCTTCCTTTCCATTCCCCTTTATTAGTCTAGCTGTTTAACAGCTTGCTTAATAAGAGAATAGCTCACTAAAACTCCTGGGAAATTTACAGAAGATTACAGAGAGAAGCAGTCTCCACATTTCCTGCCTTTCTGCTCAGTAGAACATTGCATTTAATTGATAGATCAGTTTGGGTCCAGTGAGTACCATCATGGTTTCACTCATTCTTCAGATGTTCTGAAAACTGTAAATTGGTTGGATAATTTCATGCTTGCCAAGGACTCCTAACCCCACTGCCCTGGAAATCATTAAATTCTTTTGCTCACTAGTTGTTTCAAGTTTCAGTTTCGTCATCTCTGAAATTTTGTATCTTCTGTGACAGTATCTGCAAGCTTTGTGACTATTTAGCTTGAGAGAAGGGGATACATTTCAGGTAAAGTTAGCAATGTGAGCAAAGCTTGAAACAGCTTGGCAATTTAGAACTGGAAGCAATTTGGCAGGAGCCTCTTTGTAGTGGGATAGGAAGGAGTCTTCACAATAAGGTTCCACAGGGAGGATCAGGTCAAACCAAGCAGTTAAGACTGCATTCCTCAGTGATGTGGCAGCCTTGAATGAATCTAAGCAAAATAAAGATTTACAGCTTTGAGGAGGATGGACCAGATCATCAGGGAGCAGTAGTGAAGGTAAGACCCAACTAATGACAGCACTTCCTATGTACTAAATGCTTATATGACATCGTGCTGAACCCTTTACATGTATGTACTATGTCATTTACCCCTATGAACAACTGTGAGTTAGGTTCTAATACTATCCCCATTTTACAGATGAGGAAATAGATCAGAGAGGTTAACTCACTCAAGGTTATGTACCTAGTAACTGGCAGAATGGAATTCTTTCAGACTTCTTAGTATACACTTTCAGTTGCCACACTGTAGTGCATACTTTTATTCTAAAACTCTTATTTTCTGAACTTGTTTGAAAACTGTGTTAAAAATTAGATCCCAAACTAAATCCTCTGTGCAGTGCAGGGATCCTCTGTGTATGATATCCTGTGGATAGTCTTTTGTTCTGCTTTAGCACAAATGAAGAGCTCAAATAGAGAGAATGGGTCTCTGATAATTTTCCTCATGTTGAACAGCTGAAGTATCTGTCCTGCTCCAAGCTCCACCCTCTGGAGAACATCTGGTTGTATAAATCTTTTTCACATTATAGCTCTTCAGATACTATAATTTCTTCCCTCTCAAGTCTTTATTTTCTTCAACTGAAGTATCCTTAGATCTCTCAACTGTTTCTCATATATTTTCTAGATAATTAGTCATTCTAGCTTCTTTCTTCTTGATGTATCCAAATTTGTGAAGTGTAGTACTCAATAACAGATTCACTTTGCTGTACGCCTGAAACTAACACAACATTGTAAATCAATTATACCCCAATAAAAATTAAAAAAAGACTGAACTCTGTGCATCGTATATGTTGTATAGAGTAAGATGAAGTACTCTTTTCATCTGAATACTATTGTCTGAAAAAAGAAACTACTACTCTTGCTTAGGCAGTAATCATGGCCATTAAGACTGGGCTCTAGAATCAGAATACTTGCCTTTGGATTTTCGTAATACTCTTTTATAGAAGTTGAGGTAATTTCTTAATCTTTCTTAAGCCTCTGCTCATCTGTAAAATGGGGTTAATTTTAATGCCTACCTGGTAACAAACTCATGCAGTTTTTAGGATTAAATGAAATAATATAGATAAGTCTCTTAGTGCATTACTATTAGATGGCTTCCAATCTCATGTAGGGTAAAATCCATAATTTTATAATGGTCAGTAAAGCCTATGTACAGTTTAGCCTCTATTATCTCTCTAAATTCATCTCTTATGTTCTCTTCGTTGCTCACTCTATTCCAGACACACTGGACTGTGCTGCTCCTTGATTCACAGGGCAAACTTCCACCTTACTCTTGTTCTTGTATTCAGTTATCTGCATGGCTCACGTCCTTACCTCCTTTAGATCTTTGCTCAAATATCCCTTTCTCAATGAGGCTTTCCCTGGTCATCATCCTACTTAAAATTGCTAACTACAGCCTTCTAATCTCTCCCAACACCCCGTACATCCCTTCCTGGCTTGATTTTTCTTCTCATCATGTACCACCAACTCTCACTGATGTATTTAACTTATTTATGTGTTTATTGTCTGTGTCCTTTGTCCCTGATCCTGACAAGGATGTTAGTTTCATAAAGGTAAGACTTTTTTGTCTGTATTCTTCACTCTTGTACCCCTGGAGCTCAAAACAGCAGCTAGCATGTTATTTATATTCAGTAAATCTGTACTAGTGGACTCGGGACTATGATGTTTTTCTTTAAGTTTTTTAAAAAATAAATTTACGTATTTATTTTTGGCTGTGCTTGATCTTCATTGCTACGCAAGGGCTTTCTCTAGTTGCGGTGAGCAGGGGCTACTCTTTGTTGTGGTGCGCGGGCTTCTCATTGCAGTGGCTTCTCTTGTTGTGGAGCATGGGTGCTAGGCATGCAGGCTTAGTAGTCGTGGCTCGTGGGCTCAGTAGTTGTGGCTCATCGGCTCTAGAGTGCAGAGTCAGTAGTTGTGGTGCACAGGCTTAGTTGCTCCGTGGCATGTGGGATCTTTCCAGACTAGGGCTCAAACCTGTGTCCCCTGCATTGGCAGGTGGATTCTTAACCACTGCGCCACCAAGGAAGCCCCGGGACTATGATTTTAACAGATTTATTAACAACAAGGTTTTATTCAGTCACATGTATTGCTTCTCATAGGATTCATCTAGTGCTTAAATTTAAATGAGTCAAGATCCAGTCTCTGTTGAGTTGTCATTTGGGTGGAAGGCTCTTGGAAAACTCCATAGAATTATACAAAAACGTATAGATTTTGCTCAGGCCTCTTTGATGTCTTCTTCACGCCTGGCATACCTGGCAGGGGTGGGGATGTTTTTATTCTTAAATTGAAGATCATTTTTATCTGTTGTTGTCATGGTCTTAGTGTATTGAGCTGAAGATCTCCTTTAACTTGAGTCTTCAGTCAGATCTTTCATCTCTTCTCAAACAAAAGCAAATTCAGATTTCTCCATTAATCTTTACAGACTGTTCACTCTCCCTATACATGTATGTTTGGCTATGAATTTCCAACCATTTAATAATGGCCGTATGCTTAACATCTAAAAGTGTAGGCTGTGGAGACATATAACATTGAGCCAGACTGTCCAGGCTCTATTACCTATTAACTGTGTGACAACTAGGTACAGTATTTTTTTTTCTGTGCTTCCTTGTTCCTCAGTTTCCTCATCTGTAAAACAAATAATATATACAGAGGAACAGTTAGCAAGCAGTAAATATGCAAAATATGGTGGTGGTTTTATTTAAGTAACCAACATTTCCTTCTAATTAATGTGTTATTAGTCCTTCTTTTGTAACATTTACTAATACAAATCATTATGGTAGATCATTGTAATAATAGTATACTGATAATATAAAGTTTTTATAATATGCTGAAATATTGGAATGGGAAACTCTGGCCTTTAGGATGGTATCCAGAATTCTTTTTATGGTATTCTACACTCCAGCCAGTCTAAATTTGACCCTGTTTCCTCTTGACCCTAAATGTTTTTATGCTTCTTATGTCAGTCACTGCTCTTATCGTTTCTTGTCTTGTGATGGCTCTTCCCATATCTGTTTATACAAATTCTATCATGGTAAATCTCAGTTCAGTGCCATATCTTCTCTGAGGTGTTTTTCTGATCCACCTATGATGATAATCACTTTCCATTTGACATTAAGTAATAACATGGGACTTCTGTGAATTCCATGAAACGGAATAATGTACATCAATAACCCCTGCCTTCAACCCCACTGCTTCCTATAACTCATCTCCTACCCTTTTCCCTCTAACTCACTCCCTTCTAACTACTTTGGTTTTCTTTCTGCTCCTTGAACATGCCAGTATTTTTCTGGTTCCAAGATTTTTAACTTTATATTCCCCTTGCCTGGAAGACTTTTGCTTCAGAGGTACTTCTGACTTGCCCCTAATTTTACTTGGGGACTTCACTAAATGGTACTTGTCAGACAGGCCTTGTCTGACCACCCTATTAAAATAGCACCCCCAGCATCGCTCTCAAATTCTTTACCCTGTTTTTTTAAAAACTGAATTATTCCCTGATATTGTGCTGTATATTAATGCATTTTGTATGTGTATTATCTGTCTCACAAATAGTATGTAAGGTTCAAGAGGATAGGGATATTTTCTGTTCTGTTCATGACTCAATTCTTTTCGAGAAGGGTATGTGACACTTAGTAGGTATTCAATAAAACTTTTCTGAATGAATGAATAATGAATGAATAAATAGAACTGCCTTTACTGACATAGTTTCCTACCTCCCCACTGTCCTGGGAACATTTTAAAATATGATCTGAGTTTGGATTCTCAACTCTTTTATCAGTGCCCTTATTAAAACAGAAGTTTAATAAGCAGAAAAATATATATGAAAACTGGTACCGGTGTGTTTAAGTGAAAAATTGAATATAGAAACTGTGATTCCTCATATTATACAAATCCCATTGTGTTGGATGTCCTTCTCACCACTCACATAGTTAAAGAGTATAGCAGATACCGTTAATGCTTTTGTCATTGTTATTTCATTTCCGGTAGCCTTCATGTTGGAGAATTGCTCTCAAGCTGCTGGATACCTCTTTCTGCTCCTTTTTCCCACTGGGGGCAGCTCTTAACCAATGGCTTAAGGTTTTGACTATATAAATACTCCAGCCCTCTGGTCTCCTTAGAACTTTATACATGTTTTTTTGCACTGTTTTCAGAGCCCCTCCATGGATTTCAACTAAAGATACCATCTGTCAGATTGTGCTAAATACTGTACCCTTGTGTGGCCGCTTTCCTTTTAAGTCCTGCTTTCCTACTCCTCTACAATGTTTTTCTAGGAACACAGTTTCTAGTAAATAACTTTCACATAAATTCTATTTTCAGGGTCTACTTCTGTGGAATCCAATCTAAAGCTAAGAGAGGGTGTATCTTTTTGAGTTGGCTTCCCCATTGGCCTGTGCTGTGAATTAGCTAGCTTAGAGCCTTGGCTCTCTTATCTTCCCTGAGAGTTCAGATGTGGCTATCATCTATGGTCCTTCTAGGACCCAGAGGCAACTGGGTATATCCTTGTCTGTGTACTTGCCTCCTTAGATGTTTGAAATCTTCTGTTTTGCCTGTAAACTTAATAGGAGAGAAAAGGAAAAAAAGAGAAGTGTGTATCTGTGTGGGTGTGTCTGTGTGTGTAGGGGGGAGTAGCAGGCATCTTTTCCTTTTTTCCTGTAATCTACTTCTCTATGGTACTCTTCCCACCTCCACCCCAGTTCAAAAGTCATTAGAGTTTCTCCTTCTTCTGTTCACCTGCTTCTCCCTCCCTCATAATATTTCCTCTGTCATACCATGTCCTTTATTAGTGAAGAGTATTATCTAAGCTGTCAGCTCTCTAATTATAGTACAGTATAATTACAACTATGTCAAGCAATTTTTTGTTGTGCATGTCACCTCTAGTTGATTGTGAGGTGCGTTCGGGCAGGGTCCATGTCTTATTGATCTTGTTTTTCCCACAGTGCTCAGCATAACATTTGACATGTGATTAGATGTTTCTTAAACCAATTATAGTGACTAGATTAATATTAAAAGAGCATATATTGAGTAAATTTTTTTCCTAATCTTGCCCTCATCTCCAAAAAGAATAATTATTTTCTTCTTTGAATTTGAGGACTTCTGGTTTGTTTTGTTAATTGCTTGTTGAAAAGTAGGTTTAAATTAATCTGCTTATACTCGGGTACTTGGTGGAATTTTATAGGGTGAAGACTCATTTGTTGAGCGAAGAGGATTCTTTCTGTTCACCTAATGCTAATTACCACCCATCACTGAACTATCTAGAGCCTGAAGATGTATTCATTAAAGAGTTTCTGAAGTGAACTTCACTCATGGGGACATCAGGCTAAAAGCCAACTCAGTGAGACTGTGTAAATCATTAGTGTGATAACAACACGTTTGCACAGTCTGAAGAAAAACAAAGTTTCATCTGCTTTTTACTAATTAACTTGCTGAAATTGCATTCCTGGAGGTTGTTTAAATTTTTGATTTTTATATGAACAAATGGCAAATCTAACCATATTTGTCTAGTCAAATTTCAGATAAAGTGCAGAGTAGTGAGTTCTGAAACAGACACTTAGGTAAGAAAAAGAAAAACAGTGATTGGCTATGACAAAATACATAGAGGCCATTTTTTAAAACTGAGGAAGCCAACAAGAAGTTGTTAATATTCAACTATTACCTTATGAAGAGAAGTACACTCCCTCCTTTAGTTGCATCTGTGCACATTCAACTAACAATTGTTTATCAAATATCTCCTAAGTAAGGGCCATACTATGCTGACTGTTTAAAAGAATTGACGATCCAGTGTCTGGTTCCAGTTAGGAGTTTACAGTCTGGTGGGAAGAAATTACTTGAAGTAATAGTGAACATTTTAAGACAGTGTATGGAACATGCTACATTATACTGGCTCTGATTATTATTCCTTTTACTGTCTTAGTTTAGCACCTCATCATCTCTTGCCTTGATTATTGCAATAATATTTAGTGCTAGAAGCATAGTTATTGCTCATTTATTTGTTGTCTGAATGAGTGAATAAATGAATGGCCCAGAATCTAAAGACTATAGAAAATTAGAGGGGAATATGGGATCTGGAGTAGTCAGTAAATTCTGCCTGTAGAAGGTATTAATTAGGTTGAAATCCACATGGGAAACCTAGTAGAAACAGTGCAACCATGGTAAGAGAGCTGTGGCTGTCCATCAAAATTCTCAGGACTAGATGACTACAAATAATAAAGCCATATTTATTTTGGTTTCAGAGCTTTGTCTGAAATTTGAGCTCTTACCCTTATTGTGGTGATCTACAAGGGATACCACAACAGTGGAGTTTTTCTCTGAGGGGTGAGGGGTCTGAGTCCTACAATGGGAAGATGAGCCCAGGAAATAAATGGCTTCGAAAACCAGTGGGGCTTACATTTAGGAGAGCTGAAGGGCTGTTGGAAACCAAGACTTCACTCTTTAAGGGTCTGCAAAAACGTGCTCTGAGTCCCAGCATAGAGGCAGGAGCTTGAAAGGTGCTGGGGTCAGACTCACTTGCTGATCTTAGAGAGCCTCCTGGAGAGGCAGAAGGCAGCTGGGTCTCCTCCCAGGGAATGAGATGCTAGTGGCAGCCATTTTTGTGATCTTGTTCTACCGGGCTGACATCTGAGCTGGTGGGCATCTTTTTGGAATCCTCCCTTTAGTCTGTTAGTGCCAGAGGCCTGTCCTGCCCACAAGTACACCCACAGCGGTCACTTACTGGGCCACACAGCCAGCTGTGCTGGGGGTCTGCCAGCCCAGCAGCTTGCCTGCAGCAACCACATGAAGCCAGGGGCCAGCCCCATCTACCATCATGCCCACAGCATTTGGCTCCACCACAACAAAAGGAAGAATGCCGCCCATAGGTGACACCCCTGGAACATCTGACTCTGGTGACCAGAGGGAAGCATGCTGCTGGGCTCTATAGGACATCTACATAAGGCCACTTCTCCAAAACCAGGAGACATAACAGACCTAATGAATACATAGAAATAAACACAAAGAATTCAGCAAAATTAAGAGGCAGAGGAATATATTCCAAACAAAAGAACAAGACAAAACCCCGTAAAAAGATAAATGAAGCAAAGATAAACAATCTACCCAATAGAGATCAAGGTAAGGATCATAAAGATGCTCATTGAACTTGGGAGAAGAATGGATGAACACAGTGAGAACTTCAATAAAGAGTTAGAAAATATAAAAAATAACCAATCAGAGCTGAAAAATATAATAACTGAAATGAAAAGATATACTAGAGGAAATTAGTGGTAGATTAGATGATATAGAAATACGGAACAGCAATCTGGAAGACAGAATACTAGAAATCACTGAGCCTGAACAGAAAAAATAATTTAAAAAAATGAGGACAGTTTTATGGACCTCTGGGACAACAGCAAGCATACTAACATTTGCATTATAGGGGTCCCAGAAGGAGAAGAGGGAGAGAAAGCAGAGCAGAACTTGTATGAAGAAATAATAGCTGAAAACTTTCTTAACATGGAGAAAGAAACAGATACTCAGGTCCAGAAAACACAGAGTCCTAAACAAGAAAAGCCCAAAGAGGTCCATACTGAGACACATTATAATTAAAATGGTAAAAATTAAAGAGTGAATCTTAAAAGCAGCAAGGAAAAAGCAACTAGTTTTGTACAAGGGAAGTCCCATCAACTGACTTTTCAGAAGAAACTTTGCAGGCCAGAAGGGAATGGCATATATTCAAAGTGCTGAAAGGAAAAAACCTACAACCAAGAATGCTTTACTCAGCCAGGTTATCATTCAGAATTGAAGGAGAGATAGAGTTTCCAAGATAAGCAAAAGCTAAAGCAGTTTATCACTCTAAACCAGCCTTATAAGAAATGTTAAAGGTACTTCTCTAAGCAGAGAAGAAAAGGCCACAACTACAAGTAAGATAATTATGAAAAAAGTCTCACTGGTAAAGGCAAACATATAGAAAGGTAGTGGATCAACCACTTATAAAGCTAGTAAGAAAGTTAAAAGACAAAAGTAGTATAGTACAATCATCTTTATCTACAATGAGTTGTTAAGTGATACACAATATAAAAAGATGTAAAATATATTGTCAAAAACAAAATGTAGTGAGGGAGAGTAAAAATGTAGGGCTTTTAAAAGGTATTTGAACTTAAATTGATTATTAAGTCAAAATAGGCCTGTATACGTAGGTTGTTATATATGAACTTCATGGAAACCACAAACCAAAAACCTGTAATAGATACACAAAAAGTAAAGAAAAAGGAATCGAATAATGCTAAAGATAGTCATAAAATCACAAGGGAAGAGAGCGAAAGAAGAAAGGGACAGAGAAGAACTACAAACACAACTAGAGGACAGTTAACAAAATGGCAATAAGTACATACCTATCAATAATTACTTTAAATATAAATGGATTAAATGTTCCCATCAAAGACAGGATGGCTGAATGGACAAAACAAAAAACAAAAAACAAGATCCATATATATGCTGCCTACAAGAGACTCACTTCAGATCCAAAGACATTCACAGACTGAAAGTGAAGGGTGGAAGAAATATTCCATGCAAATGGAAGCAAAAACAAAGCTGGGGTAGCAATACTTATATCAGACGAAATAAACATTAAAATAAAAACTGTAACAAAGAAGGGTGTTACATAATGATAAAGTGATCAATCCAATGACAGTATGTAAGATCTGTAAATATCTATGCTCCCAACATGAGAGCATATAAATACATAAAGCAAATATTAACAAACATAAAGGGAGAAATTGACAGTAATGCAATAATACATATTCTTTTCAAGTGCACATGGAACATTCTCCAAGATCACATGCTAGGCCACAAAGCAAGTCTTAATAATTTTAATAAGATTAGATAAAATCATAGCAAGCATCTATTCTGACCATAACGATATGATAGTAGAAATCATTTACAAGAAGAAAAATGGAAAAAAACACAAAAACAAGGAGGCTGAACAGCTAAATAACAATGAATGGGTCAACAAAGAAATCAACGGGGAAATAAAAAATAACTTGAGACAGATGAAAACAAACACAATGCCAAATCTATGGGACTCAGCAAAAACAGTTCTAAGAGGGAACTTTATAGTGATACAGGCCTACCTCAAGAAACAGGAAAAATCTCAATCTAAGCTTACACCTATTAGAGCTAGAAAAAGAAGAAAAAATAAAAGCCTAAAGTTAGTGGAAGGAAGGAACTAATAAAAATGAGTGGAAATAAATGAAATTGAGACTAAGAAAATAATAAAAAAGATCAATGAAATTAAAAGCTGGTTCTTTGGAAAGATAAACAAAATTGATGAAACATTACCCAGACTCATCAAGAAAAATAGGCCCAAATAAATAAAATCAGAAATGAAAGAAGAGCAATTACAACCAACAACACAGAGATACAAAGGATCATAAGAGATTACTACAAACAATTATACAGCAACAAATTGGACAAGCTAGAAGATATGGATAAATTCCTAGAAACATGTAATCTTCCAAGACTGAATCTGAATGAACTGATTACTAGTAGTAAAATTGAATCAGTAATCAAAAACTAACACCATCAACAATTAGATGAAGAAGAAATGATATACACACACGCACACAATGGAATGTTACTCAGCCATAAAAAGGAATGAAGTTCTGCCATTTGCAGCAACATAAATGGACCTAGAGAATATTATGCGTAGTGAAATAAGTCAGACAAAGACCAATACTGTATGATATCACTTATATGTGAAATCTAAAAAATAATACAAATGAATGTATATGCAAAACAGAAATAGACTGACAGACATAGAAAACAAACTTATGGTTACCAACAGGGAGAGGGAAGGGGGAAGGGACAAACTAGGGGCTTAGGATTAATATCAATAGATACAAACTACTCGGTATAAAATAGATAAGCAACAAGGATATACTATAAGGCACAGGAAATTATTACTATTATCTTGTAATAACCTGTAATGCAGTATAATCTGCAAAAATACTGAATCACTATACTAGATACCTGAAACTAGTATAATATTGTAAATCAACTATACTTCAATTTAAAAAAAAGACTCCTAACAAAAGTCCAGGACTAGTCAGCTTTACAGGTGAATTCTACCAAATATTTAAAGAAAAATTAGTACCTATCCCCCCCAAACTATTAAAAAATTGAAGAGGAAGGATCACTCCCAAATTTGTTCTATGAGACCAGAATGACTGTGATACCAAAACCAAACAAGGATACCATGAGGAAAGAAAATTACATGCCAATATCACTGATTAACATAGATTTACAAATCCTCAGCACAATACTAGCAAGTGAATTCAACAATGAGTTAAAAGGATTGTACAACAGGATCAAGTGGAAGTTATCCCTGGGATGCAAGGATGTTTCAGTATCTGCAAATCAATCAACATGACATACCACATTAACAAGATGAAAGATAACATGGTTGTCTCAACAGATGCAGAAAAAGCTTTTGACAAAATCCAGCATCTATTTATGATAAAAACTCTCAAAAAAGTGGATATAGAGGGGATGCATTTCAAAACAATAATGGCCATATATGACAAATACCCAGATAACATCATACTGAACAGAGAAAAGCTGAAAGCTTTTCCTCTAAGATCAGGAACAAGACAAGGATGCCCACTCTTGCCACTTTTTTCAGCATAGTATTAGAAGTCCTAGCCGTAGCAATCAGGCAAGAAAAAAAGAAATAAAAGGCATGCAAATTGGAAAGGAAGAACTAAAACTAACTATCTGCAGATGGCATGATATTATATATAGAAAATGCTAAAGACTCCACTGAAAAACTATTAGAATAAATGAATCCAGTAAAGTTGCAGGATACAAAACTAATATACAACAATCTGTTGCATTTCTAGACACTAATAATAAACTATCAAAAAGAGAAATTAAGAAAACAATCCTGTATATAATTGCATCAGAAAGAATAAAAATAGCTAGGAAGAAACCTACCTAAGGAGGTGAAAGTCCTATACTCTGAAAACTGTAAGATACTGTTGAAGGAAATTGAAGACAACACAAATAAATAGATATACTGTGCTCATGGATTGGAACAATTAATATTAAAATGTCCATACTACCCCACAGTAATCTACAGATGCAATGCAATCCCTATCAAAATACCAATGGTATTTTTCAGAGATTTAGAACAAATAATCCTAAAATTTGTATGGAATCACAAAAGACCTTGAATAGCCAAAACAATCTTGAGAAAGAAGAACAAATATGGAAGTATCATGCTCACTGATTTCAAACTATGCTACAAAGCTGTATTAATCAAAACAGTATAGTACTGTCACAAAAACAGGCACATAGATCAATGGAACAGAATAGTGAGCCTAGAAATAAACCTACACTTATATGGTCAATTAATCTATGACAAAGAGGCAGGAGTATACAGTTGACTTTTGAACAGTGTAGGGATTAGGGTCACCAACCCTCTATGCAGTCACAAATATGAATATAACTTTACAGTTGACCTTCTGTATCTGTGGTTTTGCAGCTGCAGATTCAACTGTTTATAGTGCAGTACTGTAGTATGTATTTAGTGAAAAAAATCTGTGTTTAAGTGGAACTACACTGTTCAAAACTGTGTGGTTCAAAGGTCAACTGTATAATAGGGAAAAAGCAGTCTCTTCAATAAATGCTGTTGGGACAACTTGTCAGATATATGCTAAAGAATGAAACTATATCACTTTTTAATACCATATACAAAAACAAGCTCAAAATGGATTAAAGGGGCTTCCCTGGTGGCGCAGTGGTTGAGAGTCTGCCTGCTGATGCAGGGGACATGGGTTCGTGCCCCAGTCCGGGAAGATCCCACATGCCACGGAGCAGCTAGGCCCGTGAGCCATGGCCGCTGAGCCTGCGCGTCCGGAGCCTGTGCTCCGCAATGGGAGAGGCCACAACAGTGAGAGACCCGCATACTGAAAAAAAAAAAAAAATGGATTAACGACTTCAATGTAAGACCTGAAAAGATAAAGCTCCCAGAAGAAAACATAGGCAGTAAACTCTTGACATTGGTGTTAGCAATGTCTTTTTGGATCTGTCTCCTCAAACAAGGGCAACAAAAGCAAAAATAAATGGGACTATAGCAAATAAAAAGCTTTTGCACAGCAAATGAAACCATTAACAAAACAAAAAGACACCCTACTAATTGGAAAAGATATTTACAAATGATATATCTGATAAAGGATATCCAATGGTATATTTTACTATCCAAAATATACAAAGAACTCATAGAGGTCAATATCAGAAAAACAAAAAAAACAAAACCTCCCCCCCACCCAAATTCAATTAAAAAATGAGTAGAGGACCTGAATAGATATTTTTTCCAAAGAAGACATACAGACGGCCAACAGACACATGAAAAGATGCCTAACATCATTAATCATCAGGGAAATTCAAATCAATACCACAATGAAATATCACTTCATACCTGTCAGAATGGCTGGTAGTAAAATGAATGACAACAAATAACAAGTCTTTGGGAAGTTGTGGAGAAAAATGAACCCCAGTATACTATTGTTGGGAATGTTAATTGGTATAGCCACTACAGAAAATGGTATGGAGTTTCCTCAAAAAATTAAAAATAAAACTACCATGTGATCCAGCAAATTCATTTCTGGATATCTACCTGAAAAAAACAAAAACACTAGTTGAAAGAGATATATGTGCCCCTATGTTCATTGCAGCATTATTTACAATAGCCAAGATATGGAAGCAACCTAGGTATCCATCAATAGATGAATGAAGAAGATGTGGTATACACACACACATACACACATCCATACATGCGTACACACAGTGGAATATAACTCAGCTGTAAAAAAATTAAATCTTGCCATTTGCAACAACCTGGATGGATCTAGAGGGAGTTATGCTAAGTGAAATAAATCAGACAGAGAAAGACAAATACGGTGTCATCTCACATATATGTGGAATCTAAAAAACGAAACAAATGAAACAAAACAGGAATAAACTCATACATACAGAATACAAACTGGTGGTTGCCAGAGGGAAAGTGGGAGGGGAATGGATGAAATAAGTGAAGGGGATTAAGAGATACAAACTTCCAGTCATAAAAATAAGTAAGTCATGGAGAGGTAATGTACAACATAAGTAATATAGTCAATGATATCATAATAATTTTGTATGGTGATAGATGGTTACTAGACTTATCATGGTGATCATTCCATAAATTATGTAAAAGTTGAAGCACTATGGTGTACACCTGAAAGGAATATACTATTGTATGCCAGTTATACCTCAATGAAAGAAAGAAAAATAAATAACTGTTTTCTTTAAAATATTCTCTAAGATGTTTCATTAATTTAGTCTGACAACCCCCTACATTTCAATTATTCTGTCATTTGAGTAGTTTTTGTAAAACAAAACCCTAATCAACTTATTCCTTTGTTTAAAAGCCCTTATTGGTTCCCTATGATTTTAAGATAGAATTTGAAGTTCTTAGAGGCAGGAGGGAGTAAGATTATGAGCCTTACTATGTGCTTACTATGTGCCAAGCACCATCCTAAGTGCTTTCCATATATTATACCATGTAACATATATGTATATATGTAATTATATATAATTATTTTTAATAATTCTTACAACATTCTTATGTGGTAGATACCATTGTTAGTCCCATATGTATGGAGGAAAGTTAAAGTTAGATAGATAAGGCAGTCGATCATAGGGGTAATATATGGTAAAGCTAGTATCCCAAATCTGGGTAGTTCAACTCCAAAGGCTAAGGTCTTGGCCACTACATTATACTGACTCCTGAGAGGAGATAAATGTCTAACGGCATCAGGCTAAAGTACTTTAATATATCCATCATATTATATGAAGACTGTCCAATCAAAGTGAAAGTTGATGGCTGCCAGTATTTTCTTTTGTGATTCATTTTTATTGTTTTAGTGTTTCCTTAGCTAATGGCATTCATTCTGTTAGTTTAAAACAGTAATTTATGGTCAGAGACTGATCCTTTTCCTCTATTTATAAGTTCTTGGAGGTAATCTTTATTATAGTAGCTAAGAACATAGACAGCATTTTAAGCCCCACTGCTTGGTTTGAATCCTGACATTCCTATTTGCTAGCTTTGTAACCATGGGTTTTTTGTGTCTCATTATCTTCATCTGTGAATAGGAGGGTGGTGGTGGAGGTGGTAATAATACTCACCTCCCAGAATTGTTGGGAGGGTCAAATAAAATAATCTTTAGAACAGTGCCTGGTATGTGGTAAGGACTACATATACAGTCGCTATATACCCTTCAGATCCTACAAGAAAGAGGTTTTAGCTGGATAATGAACTACCCATTATTGACATAAGAGTGTCAGGGAAAGAGGAAGACAATAAACTAGGTCAAAAGAGTTGTAGTCATAGACAAGAATAAAAGCAATTACCATAGTGCTACCTCCAACTAATGGAGAGGGAAGATAAAAGGAGTCTAAAAAGTTGCTCTCAAACCTCATCCTTTTGGGGCTATACATAGGAAAAGGTAAACACAGGCTAGGCTGCTCTGTAACTTGCTTCCCCACCTGCCCATTTAAAAAAATCATCAAACAATAATATTAATAGTTACAGCTACTAATAGTTACAATTGGGTGCCTATTTGGTGCCATTTTTCACAGGAAGCTGAGGCCTAATTAAGTTCTGTAAATTGCCAAAGATTATACATAGGAACTTGAAAGGTAATGTAGGCTGACTTCTGAACCCAGATGTTTTCCAGAAAAATGCATGTTTCCTAAGTCCTTTAACCAAATTCTGGAAACACACTGTCCAGGAATGGGGAGGGGTGATTGAAATAAAATTTACTGGATAAGGTGGGAAAAAAATAATTTTGTATAAATTATATATAAAATCTATAATTCTCTTTTGGTTTCAAAAAGACTTCAAGTGCCTCAATGACTTAATATACATTCAATAAATTATTGTACCATGTACTAGGCGCTGCTCTAGATATAGGGCATACCATAGTAAACAAAATAGGCATATTCCTGTCCTCCTGGAATTCTTTAGATCCAAAAGAAAGAATGCTATCTCTTTTGTAAATACAAAAAAGCTTGAGGTTATTGATTGCTAGGACATGCTCAAGGAATAAATTGTCCTATAGAAACTCACATCATTCTTTGTCATGAATAAACAATTTGTGATTCTCTTGTTCTGAATGATTCATTATAATAGACCTACTTCAGACTTACAAAAATGGACCTCTGTCTCATAATAATTCCATAAATATTTCTTTGTTCTCTGGGAACTTACATTTTCTTCTTGGGTTCTCATCTATCTATCAAGTATAATTCCCTTTCTTCATCATTATGCTTAAAAAAAGGACAAATTCTGTTATTCCTCAGTTTGAAGCAATTCAGACTCTACAATATCACACTGTGTTAATGGTAAAAATGCCTCTGACGGGGAAAAATTATTCAGCAAGGGCTTTATATAAACAAGAGCAAAAAATAATGTGGAATTACAATGAGCTACAGCAGATGAAGATAAAGAGGGTTCTGTGTGTTTATACCATATTTTCCCAGAAAAAGGCACCAAATGGGGAGTCTGTGGCTCCCCTACCTCTTTTTCTTGTAACTTGTTGTCTGCAATATGAAATTGGCTTTGATATGACTAAATGGATAACTCAGGCAGTTTGTAATGAGATTCAGATTCTTTCATCTCTAAGCTTCGGGTTCTAAAGAGCCAAAGCTATTACTCTCTGTTGGGTGTTTGGTGATCTGTGCAAGATGGGTCACAGCCCAGCTTCTCAAAGGCAGATAGATAGATCACTAAAAAGCTGATAAATGGTGGGAAAGGACAATCTCATTAGCTAGATCATTTACAATATTGTTTTTAGAGAAACCCAAGTGTGACTAAACAGGAGATTAAATTCTCAGCCTTGGATAGCAAACAGGGCCACATTAACAAGGCATCATGAAAAATTTTTATCCTACTACTGCCTTAGCTGGGGCATTGGATGGGTTGATACTGTACTATCTAGAAACTTTCATAAACATTTCATTAAAAATAAAAATATGCCTTTTTATCTTTAAAGCTCATGCTTCAAACAGAAGTGTAGCTTTTCCATTATAGTTAAACACATAAATCTCACCATCATCTCCCAGGAGAAAACCTATTTTTACTGCATCAGCAACAAAGCTGTTCTGAGAAACCTATTTCTTTTGAATATGAGCAAGTAACAAATAAAATTTTAGGAAGAATTTTGATAAGTATTCTTTAATATATTAAATTCACAAGGATTATATTTGACCACCATTTTCAAAGTTAGGTATTTTGGAAAAAAGAAAACAAAATAGTAAAGAAAAATAAATAGTTATTCAAAATAATCTCCACCCCATTTCAGAATGTTTTAAAGTAACTGAATGATCATCCACCATATACTGGACTGTAATTTCATTAAAGCACGTATCAAATCTGTAATGCCTAGAAAAATACCTTGCATGTAACTGAAACTCAGTATGTATTCAATATTTCTTTCAATCAATGTTTATTGAGTATCTCATGTGTGCTGAGTACTGAAATGTTTGGTGTATGTTGCATATATACCACAAAAATTTCATGTATAATATTAAAAAGCCTAATTTATTCAACAAAAGCCTCATTTTCAAGCCTCATTTTTCAATGGTGAGTATAAAACGTATTCTCAGAATAGTTTTTGCAAAAACAAAATAGGTAGCATGATTTAGAGTACTAGACTGAAAATTCAAAGTCTTGGGTTATAATTTTTCAGCAAGACATTTTATCTCTCTGTTTTGTTTTTCTCATTTGTGAAAGGAAGGGACAAGAGTTAATTATCTCTCAGTTTTGTAGTGGTCTCTGTTCTGAGACGTGTGAAATGTGGGAAAGACTAGCCAAAAATATTTGAGGAATGAATATTCATAAGTGTGTGTGTCTGTGTGTGTGTGTGTGAGAGAGAGAGACAGAGTTGGGGGACGAGGACGAAGAAGAGCAGAAGAGGAGGAGGAGGAGGAGGGGGAAGAGGGGAAGAGAGGAAAGGGGATGGGAGAGGGAGACATGGAATCAGTGACCTTAAAAGCAAGTCAAATGTGACATCTCCTGGGAATGATTTAGCAGTTATTCAACACAGTGCCAGCATGCCAGGAATTAAGTCAAAGAGCAAAGATGATATGCAACCCTTGGGGAAATTAGACCCAAATGAATGGTGGTGACACATGGCTGTCATAAAAGCTAAATGTATTGGTGCCTCCATGAGATGAAACCCAGGAATTATAAAAGCTGGAGGCATGGAATGGCCCTGCCTTTGTGAGAAGGTGCAACTGTGGACATTTGTAGACCTCCCTTCTGTTCTCTTCAGGTGGGAGAGTGGCCTTCATATATCTGGGTTTGCAGTAATTATATATACAAATAAATATCGTGCTTAGTGTGGTTGGTGTATAGGAATCAATAAACAAATCATTTTGTCAAGTTAGTTTTAATTTATACCATTTTTTACTTTATGTCTTGGAATAATTCTCTCAAGACGTGAGGTTGCTTTGGCCTTAAAATTTTGTGCTACTTAAGGATTAAAAGTTGGAAATAACTTTTCTTTTTTCCCTTTCCTTTTTGGATGTATAATGTGGTAGGACGGAGAAGAGAAGGCTAGGGAAAAAAAAAGAATAACAGGATAACACCTAAACAGACCTCTGATTCCTCCAAGTGAAGTAGTGACTCTATTATGATTTAGTTTTTACAAGTTACAATGAGCGAGCAATTTTCTGTTATAGATTTAGATACATAGTTGTTTCTGTCAATCATTTTGGATTAAGTTTTTACTTTTAAAATGTGACTTATAATGTGCATAGTTTAATGATTCAGGTATTTCTACAAGCTCAGGTCTACAGTGATCTTTTGACCCTTCTTTCTGTCATCTCTTGCTCCCCAGAAGTAACCAGTTTCAATTCTGATAGCTGATTCTTTTAATTTTTGTTACCTATCTCTTTATCACCAAGTAAAACACTTATACATCTACCTCATATCTTTTTTTTTTAAAGAGTATCTATTAATTTCCTACCCCAGAAGATGGAGATATAGCCCTCCTTCATAGGAAGCCCCTCTCCCAAATACACATGCAACCATTTTTGCTTCCTTCCTATCCTTTTCTTCTGAATAAGGATGTTATAAGTTTGATTAAATCAATATGTGTGTGTGTGTGTGTGAGAGAGAGAGAGAGAGAGAGAGAGAGACACTATGTAAACCTCATATAAGCTAAGCTATGTAGTATAATCTAATTACTTTTAATATTCCTACTAATGTTGTTTTTCCTGTAGTTAATACTTGACTTTTTTTCATTTGCTGGATTTTTAATGTAGCACCTGCTAATATAATTCCGTACTCCCTAACAATGTCAAATGTGTCTCAGTACATTGACTCATCAGATATTCTATCAAATTTATCTACTTGATGACATCTCAGTAGCTTTCTGATCTAAAGGATCTTCCAATGTAGACTGGTTGCTCTTTATCCCTGGTTTACAATTCTTTTCCTGGGATCTTTCTTTACCATCATCCTGGGGATTCTTTTTACCTCTCTCTTGAGTTGGAGCTCTTATTTCCTGTATACTGTCTCTTCCTCCTTATTGGTTTATTCTTATATTTCGTGGAGCATCCAGTAACTTCTTTATGAAAGATTCATATGAGGTACATTTTGTGAGATTTTTTCCTGTCTTTAAATGACTTCATGCTTATGTAATAGTTTGTCTGGATATAGAATTGAAAGTTTGAAAGTATTTTTCCTCAGAAATTTGAAGGTATTTTCCACTGTTTTCTAGCTTCAAATGTTGCTGTTGAGTTCAGTGTCATTATGATTTCACATCCTTTGTGTGTGACCTGTTTCTCTCCAAGTCCTTCACTCCTTCTCCAGGAAGTTTGTAAGATACTATCTTGTCATCAGTATTCTAGAATTTTATAATGATGTTTTTTGATGTGGATATTTATTTATTGCCTGGGTACTTGGGAAAGCTCTTTAAGTCTAGAAACACATGCCCTTCAAGTTTAGAAAAGTGACTTAAATTATTTTATTAATAATCTTCTTTTCTCTATTTTTTCTGATCTTTCTAGAAATTCTATTATTCAGATACGGGACCTGCAGGATGGGTCATCTGATTTTCTTAGATTTTCTCTCTATAGTCCATCTCTTTTTGCTCTACTTTATCAGTGGTTTTCTCACTTCATCTTACAATCTTTCTACTCAGCTTTTGATTTCTGTTATCATGTTTTAGATCACTTTTGTTCTTTGAACCAAATTTATAAAATCTTCTTGTTTTATTAATGCAATATCTTCTCATCTGTTAGAGGCTCCTAATGATTATTTTTTGAAGTTTTTTGCCTATTTTATCTCTGCTTCATTCAAGTTTTTGTTTGTTTTGTACTCTATCTTATAGACACATTCATCAGATGTTTGGTGACATTTGATTTTTGATTGTCTGCTTATATTTAAACTGGGGCATTAAAACCTGGATAGAGGCCTTGAATGTGAATTGCCAATCATGGGCTTCACAGTAAGGTCACGTGGCTGAGTTGTTTAATTGGGGAAACTCAAGTGTCAGCATCTTCTGATCTTTTCTGGGAACCAATGACACTCTGCAGAGAAGGACCTTCCAGTACTTTTCCTGAAAGGTACAAGCCTGTCTGGTGTTCTGGTAGTTAAGTTGGGGAAGAGGGCTGAGGTATGCAAGTGTTCACTTAATTCCTATGTTTTACTTTATGGTATCTCGCTCTCATCTTTGTGTCCTCTAGTCCAGAAACCCCATTTTTCCATGCAGAGAATAAATCCTCAATTTTCTGCTAGTGGGGAGGGACAGTCATCTGGTACACAGTGTGGAGGAGGGATCTAAGGTTCTATATACTTCTTGGATAGGTTTTCAGAAAGGTTCTTCTGTTATAGCCCTTTATTTCCAGAGATACTCAGTGCTGGTAATTCTTGATGCTTTTGGAGGTTCTGCAAAGTAAATTTGGTTGTTTGCTTTTTCTATTCCTTCATTAATTGTTCTAGATGGATTATTGTTTATCCAGTTGCTTTCTGGCATCTACAATTTTGTGTCTGTTGCCTCATTTCCCTTTCTTTTTGTCACTGTGAATTTATGCATTTTGAAAAATTCATTGCCAGTGCCTTATTTCAGAAGGAAGTGACAATAAATGCATGTCTTATTTTCCCACAGAAGTGCCATTGATTCTTTGAACTGGAGTTTAGTTCATAAGCAGTACAATTACTTTGACCATAGTTCAGTGGTTTATGATGGGGAGGAGAGTCTTTCCTCATAAACTTTTAAAATTCAACTGCATCCTCCTCCTTTGGTGTCCTTTCTTTGGAGTTCACACAGTGCGTTGCTATTCTCTTACTTTTTTTCTCTCTTTATCTTTCTTTACCCTTGGTTCAGAACCCTCAAATAGCCCAAGCTTCTGAGCCTGAAATTCAAAGCTCTCCATAATATATGCATCTGTTTGTTCTTTCTCTAACATAAAATCTCTGCTTCGGTTAGTCTGGTTTCCCTCCGTCACTCTTTCCTTCCATTTCCTTCCAGTTATTTCTTTGTTTATCAGACATCTATAAACCCTTGTTATATGTTCTTTTATTAAAGATTCAAAAATGAACTGTCTCTTTCCTTCAGAAGCTTGCAATCTAATGAAAGACACAGATGTAAAAAATTTAATGCTCTGACATAGCACAGGTGCTATAATAAGATTCTAACAGAATACCGTGGGGCTACTTGGGGACAGTCGAATCCCATGTAGGAAGGTAAGCAAAGGTCTCACTAATGAGGCATATTTAGCTTGAGTCTTACAATGTAGTATCTAGGAGGTCTTAGTGCTAGGACTTGTTTAGAGGACAGACACTCCAGATTGGCATGTACTGCTTGAGGAAGGTGAAGGGGCGAGTGTGAAAGATCTTGGGGCATAAAGGCAAATATAGGAGTAGTGAGGATGGAAAATTATGGGTGGGTCCAAGAGGGTGGATATTTGTTCTTTAGAAACAACACTCTTGTAGCAATGAAGAGGGTAGATTGTATGGGTGCTCTTCCCAGTCAGTATGTCACAATCAAGAGTTTCCATGGAATTCTCACTTCATCCCTCTTCTTCATTCCAAATCTAGCTCACCCTTCAAGTTCCTTTTTATAAAGCCTTTCTTACCTGTTCTAGCATGTGTGCTCTTCCCTTTTTCCTTAGACTTTTAAAATGTGAATTATACCACATAGCACTTGATTATATATAATTGTAAACTTGATACTGTTTCCTTTATGTGTGTGTGTGTGTGTGTGTGTGTACGTACTGCACCTCTTGTCACTTTAACAAATGTGCAGGCTCCTAGAAGACTAATATAGTCCTGTGTATAATGTGACTCAACAGATATTTGATTTTTATAGCATTGATTAAACAAATATGTAGTGAGATACCACTATGTGCCAAGCCTGTGACATATTCTGCAAATTGATAGTGCATGGGTAAGTGTGCAGTCTCTGCCCATCTAAGAGGGAAGAGTTCAATTTTGAAATATATCTAAAATTTAATTTACTGGTTATATCCTTAATAGTCACAGCCAGATTCTGATTTACCTATTCCCTCTCCACAGTTTAAGACACTTACCAGAGCAGTGATTCTTTTAGCTTTTACTTACCCATAAATAGAAGCTCTGGTGAATGTCTTGATACTGCCTTTCCTTGAGGCATCATTTTAATTACCAATCACTTTAATTTGAATTTTGGGGCCTAGAGCCTGCAAATGAATGGAAGAATTTTAAAACTGAATTTATTTATGAGCCGAAAGAGTCACAGAGTATTTTACTGTTTTTTTAATCTATTTTTTAAAACTTGTTCAAATTTGGCAATAAAGAAGATAGATCTTCAATTTAACTGTAAATATAAGAGAACTGTGAATAGAAATTAGAAGTACATTCTGGGATAGAATTGTGGTTACTTAAACCTTTATGTGCAGTAGCCAGCTTTATCTTATAAAGTGCAAATCATGATTCCAACCTCACTTAAATTTCTCTCCTTTTTTTTTTTTTTTTTTGGTTTAAAAGAGTTTGGTATTTGTTTTCTATTTCTAAGACCAAAGCTCTCTTAGGAAGTTCATATATCATCTTAATTTATGTAGAAATAAACGGAGATATATTATGCAGAGGATTTAACCTTTTAGGCATATTTAGAGGAAGATATCAGAGAAGACATTCTATATTATGGACATTGTTGTATTCATACATATTGAAAGTGCATTAAACTTCAAATGTTATCTGATTGTGTTATCTAGTTAAAGCTTATGGAAATTAATAAATACTTAGTTAAGGGGTTCCATTTGATTGTTAGTTGAGGCTTGATTGATTATAGCTTGACCAGTATTGGCTAATATTTGTTGAGTGTTTACTGGATACAAGAAGATGATGAAGGTCTGATGAAGTATGATCAGACATAAAAAGTGGATGACTAATGGTGCTCCCCACAGGTCATCTGGGAATTCTTTTAACAGTGTGGTTGCTGTGCCCATCACACATCTGATGCAGGTTCAGTGAGCTTATATCTAACACTTGCAACCTTCCCAGAACCATTACCCTTGGGCTATCTCAGCAACTCAACTTGAAGCACTCCTCCCATCCCCTGTTGGTCTGATAAGGCTGTAGGGGATTTTAGGCCAAATCCAACATGTTCTTGCATAGTGCCTTTCCATCGCCCATCTTGTTTCCCTGATCTCCTACTGGTTACTCCTCAAAGAAATTCCTAAATAAATTGCATGACACTAATCCTCCTCTTAGGTTCTGCTTCTAGAGAACTTGATATATGGCAGTTGATATTTAAGAAAATGAGGAATGGTGGTTGTATTAAATGTTGAAGAAAGCAGCTCCTGTACTGGAGAGGATGACCCAAGATTTCAGAGAAGCCTTGAGCAGAATCAAAAGCTAGAAGTTTTTCACAAGAAAATGCATTATCAGAGCAGCTATCAGGGCCGTGTTTTCTAACATTCATAAGTTAACTGTTTCCTAAGTTCCCTAAGTTTCTTGTTCTAGAAGGGCCCGATTGTTTTCCCAGAAGGAAGAACTTTGCACACTGTATTGAAGAGAGTTGTAGCGAGTTTCTTCTTTTTTTTTTATTGGGGTATAGTTGTTTTACAATGTTGTGTTAGTTTCTACTATACAGCAAAGTGAAGTAGAGTTCCCTGTGCTATACAGCAGGTTCTTATTATTTATCTATTTTATATATATTAGTGTATATATGTCAGTTCCAATCTCCCAATTCATCTCCCTACCCACAATTTCCCATTGTGGTGTCCGTACGTTTGTTCTCTACATCTATGTCTCTCTTTCTGCCTTGCCAACCAGTTCATCTGTACCATTTTTCGAGATTCCACCTATATGCGTTAATATAGGATATTTGTTTTTCTCTTTCTTACTTCAGTTTGTATAATAGTCTCTAGGTCCATCCACGTCTCTACAAATGACCTAATTTTGTTCCTTTTTATGGCTGAGTAATATTCCATTGTATATATGTACCACATCTTCTTTATCCATTCATCTGTTGATGGAAATTTAGGTTGCTTCCATGACCTGGCTATTTTAAATAGTGCTGCAGTTAACATTGGGGTGTATGTGTCTTTTTGAATTATGGTTTTCCCTGGGTATATGCCCAGTAATGGGATTGCTGGGTCATATGGTAATTCTACTTTTAGTTTTTTAGGGAACCTCCATACTGTTCTCCATAGTGACTGTATTTACATTCCCACCAACAGTACAAGGGTTCCCTTTTCTCCACACCTTCTCCAGCATTTATTGTTTGTAGATTTTCTGATGATGCCCATTCTAACTTGTGTGAGGTGATACCTCATTGTAGTTTTGATTTGCATTTCTCTAATAATTAGTGATGTTGAGCAGCTTTTCATGTGCCTCTTGACCATCTATATGTCTTCTTTGGAGAAATGCCTATTTAGGTCTTCTGCCCATTTTTGGATTGGGTTGTTTGTTTCTTTGATATTGAGCTGCATGAGTTGTTTATATATTTTGGAGATTAATCCTTTGTCTGTTGATTCATTTGCAAGTATTTTCTCCCATTCTGAGGGTTGTCTTTTTGTCTTCTTTATAGTTTCCTTTGCTGTGTAAAAGCTTTTAAGTTTCATTAGGTCCCATTTGTTTATTTTTGTTTTTATTTCCATTACTCTAGGAGGTGAGTCAAAAAGGCTCTTGCTGTGATTTATGTCATAGAATGTTCTGCCTCTGTTTTCCTCTAAGAGTTTTATAGTATTAGGCCTTACATTTAGGTCTTTAATCCATTTTGAGTTTATTTTTGTGTATGGTGTTAAGGAGTGTTCTAATTTCATTCTTTTACATGTAGCTGTCCAGTTTTCCCAGCACCACTTTTGAAGAAGCTGTCTTTTCTCCATGGTATATCCTTTCCTCCTTTGTCATAGATTAGTTGACCATAGGTGATGGGTTTATCTCTGGGATTTCTTTCCTGTTCCATTGATCTATATTTCTGTTTTTGTGCCAGTACCGTATTGTCTTGATTACTGTAGTTTTGTAATATAGTCTGAAGTCAGGGAGTCTGATTCCTCCAGCTCCGTTTTTTCCCCTCAAGACTGCTTTGGCTATTCAGGGTCTTTTGTGTCTCCATACAAATTTTAAGATTTTTTGTTCTAGTTCTGTAAAAAATGCCGTTGGCTAGTGATAGGGATTGCATTGAATCTGTAGATTGCTTTGGGTAGTATAGTCATTTTCACAACATTGATTTTCCAATCCAAGAAGATGGTATATCTCTCCATCTGTTTGTGTCATCTTTGATTTCTTTTATCAGTGTCTTCTGGTTTTCTGAGTACAGGTCTTTTACCTGCTTAGGTAGGTTTATTCCTAGGTATTTTATTCTTTCTGTTGCAATGGTAAATGGGATTGTTTCCTTAATTTCTCTTTCTCATCTTTTGTTGTTAGTGTATAGGAATGCAAGAGATTTCTGTGCATTAATTTTTGTATCTTGCAACTTTACCAAATTCATTGATTAGCTCTAGTAGTTTTCTGGTAGCATCTTTAGGATTTTCTATATATAGTACCATGTCATCTGCAAACAGTGACAATTTTACTTCTTCTTTTCCAATTCGTATTCCTTTTATTTCTTTTTCTTCTCTGATTGCCATGGCTAGGACTTCCAAAACTATGTTGAATAATAGTGGTGAGAGTGGACATCCTTGTCTTGTTTCTGACCTTAGAGGAAATTCTTTCAGTTTTTCACCATTGAGAATGATGTTTGCTGTGAGTTTTTCATATATGGCCTTTATTATGTTGAGGTAAGTTCCCTCTATGCCCACTTTCTGGAGAGTTTTTATCATAAATTGGTGTTGAATTTTGTCAAAAGCTTTTTCTGCATCTATTGAGATGGTCATATGGTTTTTATTCTTCAATTTGGTAATATGGTGTATCACACTGATTGATTTGTGTATACTGAAGAATCCTTGCATCCCTGGGATAAATCCCACTTGATCGTGGTGTATGATCCTTTTAATGTGTTGTTGGATTCTGTTTGCTAGTATTTTGTTGAGGATTTTTGCATTTATATTCATCAGTGATACTGGTCTGTAATTTTCTTTTTTTGTAGTATCTTTGTAAGGTTTTGATATCAGGGTGATGGTGGCCTTGTAGAATGAGTTTGGGAGTGTTCCTCCCTCTGCAATTTTTTGCAAGAGTTTCAGAATGATGGTGTTAGCTCTTCTTTAAATGTTTGTTAGAATTCACCTGTGAAGCTATCTGGTCCTCCCCTTTTGTTTGTCAGAAGATTATTAATTAACAGTTTCAATTTCGTTACTTGTGATTGGTCTGTTCATATATTTTGTTTCTTCCTGGTTCAGTCTTGGAAGGTTATACCTTTCTAAAGATTTGTCCATTTTTTCGAGGTTGTCCATTTTATTGGCATAGGGTTGCTTGTACTAGTCTCATATGATGCTTTGTATTTCTGTGGTGTCCGTTGTAACTTCTCCTTTTGCATTTCCAATTTTATTGATTTGAGTCCTCTCTTTTTCTTGATTAGTCTGGCTAAAGGGTTATCAATTTTGTTTAACTTCTCAAAGAACCAGCTTTTAGTTTTATTGATGTTTGCTGTTGTTTTCTTTGTTTCTATTTCATTTATTTCTGCTCTGATCTTTATGATTTCTTTCCTTCGCTAACTTTGGGTTTTGTTTATTCTTCTTTCTCTAGTTCCTTTAGGTGTAAGGTTAGATTGTTTATTTGAGATTTTTCTTGCTTCTTGAGGTAGGTTTGTATTGCTATAAACTTCCCTCTTAGAACTGCTTTTGCTGCATCCCATAGGTTTTGGATCATTGTGTTTTCATTGTCATTTTTCTCTAGGTATTTTTTGATTTCCTCTTTGATTTCTTCAGTGATCTCTTGGTTACTTAGTAACGTATTGTTTAGCCTCCATGTGTTTGTGTTTTTCACGGTTTTTTTTCCTGTAATTTATTGCTAATCTTATAGCCTTGTCTTCAGAAAAGATGCTTGATATGATTTCAATTTTTTTAAATTCACCAAGGCTTGGTTCATGACCCAAGATGTGATCTATCCTGAAGAATGTTTCATGTACCCTTGAAAAGAAGGTGTAATGTGCTGTTTTTGGATAGAATGTCCTATAATTATCAATTAAATCTATCTGGTCTGTTGTGGCATTTAAAGCTTGTGCTTCCTCATTTATTTTTTGTGTGGATGATCTGTCTATTGTTGTAAGTGAGGTGTTAAAGTCCCCCACTATTATTTTCTTACTGTTGATTTCCTCTTTTATAGCTGTTAGCATTTGCCTTATGTATTGAGGTGCTCCTATGTTGGGTGCATATATATTTATAATTGTATCTTCTTCTTGGATTGATCCCTTGATGATTATGTAGTGTCCTTCCTTGTTCCTTGTAATAGTCTTTATTTTAAAGTCTATTTTATCTGATACAGGTATTGCTACTCCAACTTTCTTTTGATTTCCATTTGCATCTTATATCTTTTTCCATTCCCTCACTTTCAGTCTGTACGTGTCCCTAGGTCTGAAGTGGCTGTCTTGTGGACAGCGTTTATATGGGTCTTGTTTTTGTATCCATTCAGCCAGTCTGTGTCTTTCGTTGGGAACATTTAATCTATTTACATTTAAGGTAATTATTGATATTTATGTTCCTATTACCATTTTCTTAATTGTTTTGGGTTTGTTTTTGTAGGTTCTTTTCTTCTCTTGTTTTTGCCACTTAGAGAAGTTCCTTTAGCATTTGCTGTAGAGCTGGCTTGGTGGTGCTGAATTTTCTTAGCTTTTGCTTGTTTTAAAGTGTTTGATTTCTCCATTGATTCTGAAAGAGATCCTTGGTGGGTAGAGTATTCTTGGTTGTGGGTTCTTCCCTTTCATCATTCTAAATATATAGTGCTGCTCCCTTCTGGCTTGCAGAGTTTCTGCTGATAAATCAGCTGTTAATCTTAATGGGAGTTCCCTTGTATGTTATTTTTCGTTTTTCCTTTGTTGCTTTTTTTTTTTTTGCGGTACGCGGGCCTCTAACTGTTGTGGCCTCTCCCATTGCGGAGCACAGGCTCCGGACGCGCAGGCTCAGCGGCCATGGCTCACAGGCCCAGGCCCTCCGCGGCATGTGGGATCTTCCCAGACCGGGGCACGAACCCGTGTCCCCTGCATCGGCAGAAGGACTCTCAATCACTGCGCCACCAGGGAAGCCCCTCCTTTGTTGCTTTTAATAACTTTTCTTTGTCTTTAATTTTTGTCACTTTGATTAGTGTGTGTCTTGGCATGTTTCTCCTTCGGTTTAACCTGTCTGGGACTCTCTCTGCTTTTTGGACTTGGGGGGACATTTCCTTTCCCATTAGGGAAGTTTTGTTTGTTTGTTTGTTTGTTTTTTGTGGTACACGGGCTTCTCACTGTTGTGGCCTCTCCCGTTGCGGAGCACAGGCTCCAGACGTGCAGGCTCAGCGGCCATGGCTCATGGGCCCAGCTGCTGTACGGCATGTGGGATCTTCCCAGACCGGGGCACAAACCTGTGTTCCCTGCATCGGCAGGCAGACTCTCAACCACTGCGCCACCAGGGAAGCCCCCAGGGAAGTTTTTGACTATAATCTCTTCAGGTATTTTCTCGGGTCCTCTCTCTCTCTCTTCTCCTTCTGGGACCCCTGTATTGTGAATGTTGGTGCATTTAATGTTGCCCCAGAGGTCTCTTAGGCTGTCTTCATTTTTTTCATTCTTTATTCTGTATTCTGTTCCGTGGCAGTGATTTCCACCATTCTGTCTTCTAGGTCACCTATCTGTTCTTCTGCCTCAGTTATTCTGCTACTGATTCCTTCTAGTGTATTTTTCATTTCAATTATTTTATTGTTCATCTCTGTTTGTTTGTTCTTTAATTCTTCAAGGCCTTTGTTAAACATTTCTTGCATCTTCTCGATCTTTGCCTCCCTCTGTTTTCTGAGGTCCTGGATCATCTTCACTATCATTATTCTGAATTCTTTTTCTGGAAGGTGGCCCATCTCCACTTTGTTTAGTTGTTTTTCTGGGATTTTATCTTGTTCCTTCATGTGGGACATAGTCCTCTGCCTTTTCATTTTTTCCATCTTTCTCTCAGTATGGTTTTCATTCCACAGGGTGCAGGATTGTAGTTCTTCTTGCTTCTGCTGTCTGCCTTCTGGTGGATGAGGCTATGTAAGAGGCTTGTGCAAGTTTCCTGATGGGAGGGACTGGTGGTGGGTAGATCTAGGTGTTGCTCTGGTGGGCAGAGTTCAGTAAAAGTTTAATGCACTTGTCTGCTGATGGGTGGGGCTGGATTCTCTCCCTGTTGGTTGTTTGGCCTGAGGTGACCCAGCAGTGGAGCCTACAGGCTCTTTGGTGGGGCTAGTGGTGGACTCTGGGAGGGCTGGTGCCAAGGAGTACTTTCCAGAACTTCTCCCTCCAGTTTCCTTGTCCTTGTGGTGAGCCACAGCCACCCCCAGCCTCTGCAGGAGACCCTCCAACCCTAGCAGGTAGATCTGGTTCAGTCTCCTGTGGGGTCACTGCTCTTCCCCCTGGGTCCTGGTGTGCACACTACTTTGTCTTTGCCCTCCAATAGTGGAGTCTCTGTTTCCCTCAGTCCTGTTGAAGTCCTGCAGTCAAATCCCGCTAGCCTTCAAAGTCTGGTTCTCTGGGGATTCCTCCTCCTGTTGCTGGGCCCCCAGGTTGGGAAGCCTGACATGGGGCTTAGAACCTTCACTTCAGTGGTGGACTTCTGTGGTATAATTTTTCTCCAGTTTGTGAGTCACCCACCCAGCAGTCATGGGATTTGATGTTATCGTGATTGTACCCCTCCTACTGTCTCATTGCAGCTTTTCCTTTGTCTTTGGATGTTGGGTATCTTTTTTTGTGAGTTCCAGTATCTTCCTGTTGATGATTGTTCAGCAGTTAGTTGTGATTCTGGTGCTCTCACAAGAGGGAGTGAGTGCACATCCTTCTATTCTGTGATCTTCTGTAGTGAGATTCTTTATGTTGTTATTTGCAGATAGTTGAAATTGCTGTCTAGGACTAGGTCCCATGTTCAGGTTTTATAGAAATTGATATGACAAGTATGTGGAGGCAGTAACAATCGGTATGAATGAAAAGAAATACACATGACTGAGAGTTGAATTGGCTGAAGTGGGGACTGAAGATTGGTTAAAGGGATTCTCAAGGAATCATTACCAAGTATTTCTGAAAGCAGTCACCCAGGAAAGTAGTGTTGTCTCCTGGAGTGCTTTACTGAGTCACATATGCTTGCAGTGATTTTTTGCCCTGGGATGCAGTTATTTTCAGCTGAGGAAATGTAGATTCTGTTAGGTTAAGTAAGTTGAGATTAGTAAGTGACAGAATCACAGCCTCAGTTTAGATTTTTTCAGTCACTCATTTATTCACAAATACATATTGAAGTAGTTATAATTTGATGAGATTAGTGTATGATACAGCTAAGCACAGGTATTACTTAAGGTATTTGAATCTTAAGGAATGGGCAGAAAGGGCGGTTGAAGTTAGCATGACTTTTGAAGTAAAGGGACATGGATAAAGGACAATCTCCTTTGCCCAAGGAAGTGTGGATAGTTTGGTATAGCTGCATTGTAGTATGTGTCTTTGTGGTCAAATATGAGGCTGAATTGCTAGGTAGAAACTAGACTATGAAGGACCTTGTACATCATGTTCAGAAGCTGTAATTTTAATCTTGAAAGGGATGGTGTGTGACTAAAGGATTTTAAATGGGGAAGCAAATGGATCAGATTTGCATGTTAGAAGAACACTGTCAGCAGTGTAGAAGCATTATAATAATTCAAAGGAAAAATAATGAGAACAAGAATCATCATGTATTAATGGGGATGGAGATGAGAGGAAGACTGGAGAGATGCTTAGAGATAGTTGGGTTACTATTGGTAATTCTTTCTCCAGGAGAAGGAAAGTAGTAGAGGAGTATGTGGTTGTTACGGGAAAGTCTTGGAGGAGAGGAAAGAGACAATAACCTCACTTTTGGACATGTTGAAATTAAAATGCTAGTTGGATAGTCAAATTCCTTGTTACAGGCTCCTGATCATAAGTTCAGAAAGCTTCTTACTATACCATGCCACTGATGGGGAAAAAACAATAGTGGCAAAGTAGAACAAGACATGTAAATTATGTACGTGTACATCTATGTTGTTTTTTTGATTTAAAAAATTTTTAAATTTGAGGTGAGCAATGGTGATTTGAAGTCCCTTTTTATGTATGATTGTCTTTTATTGAAAATAATTTTCTTCCATGGCACTTCTGTGATCACTTTCCCTACTTCTGTAAAGTCCTTACTCTGCCCTTTGGTCAGAGCTGCCATATTTCCTGGGCTCTGTCCTCTTGCCTTCATCACCTTTCTACAACTTCCTGCCTCACAGTCTGCCTTCTTCATTCACTGTCAACTTTCTGCCTCTAGCCTGTTAAGGAATGGATGCCTCATCCCCATTTGCTCTCTTTGGGACATCCCTTACTGTTTTTGATATCTTATTGCAGTCTCATGAATTCTTATCTGTCCAATTATATAAACCAAATTTGGTATTTTTAAAAGCAAAAGTATATCACGTGTGATCTATGAACTTTTGCTGTTGAGAAGGCACCACATAGGCAAGTAGTCCTTGCCCTTCAGGGTAACAAATCTTAATGGTCTTCTTTCTAAAGCCTTTGTCTTCTCATCCTTTCATCAGACTAATGGAGGTAAGATTTTTAGGTAAGCAGAAAGAGGGATGGAGGGGGGGTAGTTGCTGCTTCTTAGGCAGGCCAGTTGAGATATTTTATAGGCATAAGAGTTGTATAGCAATGCAGCATGGGCTGGTGGAGTAAGCTGGATTTATCACACAGACCTGGTTTAAATCCTGCTTCCATTTCTTCTAGTTGTATGATCCTGGGAAAATTACTTAATCTCACCCAGCTTCAATTTTCTCATGGAGTGTTGTGAAATTTAAAATAAATAATATATGAAAAAATATGTACTACTTGACATCTAGCAGTATTTCAAAAACATGTGAATTTCCTTTTCTTCTTGAAGTCTCTCTCAAGTGACACACTGTTGTACCTTCCTATTCTGTCAAATTATAGGGCGTTTTCCTTTAGTTGGTAAGCAATATTGTGCCCCAAGAGTTTTTAATATGCCAGTATTTACACAAAACTCAGATATTACTGTAAATATTTTTTTAAAGAATGGTCCTTATGAAATGCCCAAGAAGAATTTTGTCAATATTTAGAATGATATATAACTAGAATAAGGAGACTATGTGCATCATGATTTGAAATTGTCCATTTCTACAGTGTTGTCATCCATCCTGATTTGTAAAGCATTTAAAGGGTATGTGCCTTCATTACTTCAACCCTGTGTGCTGCTTTCCTCTAGATATAATGGAGGATATTGGTTTTGCAGTCAACTTTCTGGAATAAAGAAACAACTATATTGAATTTTTGTTTATTTAAGTACAGTCTGTCCCATTGCCATTTGTTCTTTTGGTTTTAAATCATGTATCTTATTTCAACATTTATTGCTCTGTTTGGAACAGTGTATAGCATACAGTGTCACTGTCAGTTTTTTTTTTAATTTCCTTTAAGATTTAAAATAAATTCTACAACAAAAAGTTAAAAAAAACAGTAAGCAAGAGTAAAAAAACATACAATATGTTTAAGGGATATCTGACTTATCAGTACTGAATATAAATGAGAAATCAATCAAGGTATAGCATATAGCCTGTAGGAATCATAATGCCCAAATAAATGGAAGGCACTTTGAGATATTATGAAAACACAATCAAAATGATAAATCACTATACTTATTACAGTGTCCTATTGGAATAAGCAGTGTTGCATACTCTAAAGAGGAAATGGAAGAAATTACATTCGAAACAGTTTTTACTGAGTGGCAGTTCAGAGAGCTTAGTCATAGGTTTTATCTTATTGTTGTCCAAAGGTAAAAGAATAGAATACATGTGATAACTACTTTCAGGGGAAGCTAAATCCATATATCTTTATCATTGTTTTGAGCGTTGCTTCTGCCTGTGTTTGTCATTAGGCTCTAAAGAACTACCAGTTCTTTTAACAAAACCAAGCCCTGAGCCTTTGAGATGGCAAGGTAAGGACAATCTCCTGAGAAAGTCTCATAGAAAAGATATTCGTCATAAAGAGCTAAGAGCTGGGGCCTAAGACAAGGATATCCCACAAGAATTCCTTCCTTTTATTGTCTTCCTTGAAAGATGAGGCTTGATCAGATTAAGGAAGCCAACAGTTTTACTTAAGACAATGAAAAAGTGTTATCTATACTTTATAGATGGAGGACAGAGGTACAGAGAAGTAAATGCTTTATTGAAAATAACACACAACAGTGGGAGAGCTGGAATCAGGATTTATGACACTTATTTTGAGTGCTTCTGTGCATGCTTTATTTGTAAACATAGGGTTCTGCTATTATTATTATTATTATTTTACTCCCTTCACAACAGCTTTTTCAAATAAGCGATACATTCTACATCTGTATCTTAAATTTCTCTGTCAAAATGTTGTGTGATTTCTGGAAACATTTATGCTCAAAGCCCATTTGCTGTGGAAATACTACCTGTTGCTCTCATAATAGCAATATTTACACTGTGTAATCACTGCCTTTATCATTCTACTTCAGATTCTCCTAGCTGCTCTACCAGGTTCCCATCTACCTCCGAAACCATATACCATCATTATGTTTTTGTAGTTTCAAATGTTATTTTCTAGTTCGTGTGTGTGTGAGTGTGTGTGTGTGAGAGAGAGAGAATAAGAACTTTTTAGGCCATAGCAATCTGAAACAAATGCCAGGTTTTGCTATTAAACTTTAGGAAAAACTGACATTTCATGAGTCAATTCAACACATATCTTATTTAAAACAAAAACAAAAATTGACCGTGGTCTGGGCCAGACATGCTGTTGTTTTGGGGAATACAAAAATGAACAGGTCACAGTCCTGGACCATTAGAAGTTGGCCATCTAGTTTAGGGAGAGAGAGATAGACAGGAAATATAAGAGAGAGAAGAAATGATCTCATTGCCATCGCATAGTTGCAGTCAGACAAATCCAGACAGTAAGACATACAGCAGGACTACTAGTTTGGTCTCTTCAGCAAGCCCTTCTCCCATGAAAAAATGAAGGGGAACAGAGTTGTGCTGGATTAAAAGAATGGTTAACAGATATAACCAAATGCAATATGGAACCTGGGTTCTGTACTGGTTTGGACAAAGCAGTTTAAAGAATACTTTTTGGACAAGCAGGGCAATGTGAATATAGACTGTATCAAAGGAAATGAAAATTTATTGACATAGAAAGGTAGAGAATAGTAATTGAAAAGTTCATATTATGAAATAGCATGTAAGTTAGGGAGACCAACTTTTTAGAGAGCCAACTGAGGACACAGCTGTATTATACACATATGAGTTATTACTTTAACATAAAAATGTTATCCATATTCTTACATATTACATATTTATGCATGTATGCTATTACTGTATCACATGTTACATATACATATTAAACGTTATGACTTTATTATACATTATACACATTGCATATGTGTTATTTCAACATAAAAATAGGTGTTTTGGGGATTATATATTATTTAGTTTTCTGTTACATAAGTGCTATTATTTAAGCATTGTGAGTAAAAGAAAGGTTGAAAAAAATAATATCATCAGGGTCCTACAAAATCCCACCTCTAGCCACCCACCAGAGAGCTTTGCTGGGAGGAAAGGCAACCAAGAAAAATTACTAAGAAGACAAATGAAGATGCTGAAGAGGGAGCCTGAGATAGAGTTGTAGCAACTACAGTACTACAAAGATTAAATCCATCCTAAATCTGAAAATACTATAAAAGTGCTTGGGTTGATCAGAGCAGGACTACAGGAAAAGGATTTCAGAATATAGCCCATTTAAAAGGACCAGCCACATGATTCAGAGGAACAGATTCATCTTAAAGAGACAGTCTTAGTTTAAAAGATCAAGCATGATTTAAATCTATATCCTGCTTTTAAAAAATTAACAAAATAAACCACTGGATAACTCGCTCAAGAAAGAAGAGAAAATACAGATATATAAAATAAGAAATTATAACAGGAAGTAACTACTGAAACAGAATAAATGGAAAAAATTATAAGTCAAGTTTGTAGACAATTTTGAAAACCTACCTAAACGAAATGGAAAATTTTCTAGGGAAATACAGATTATTGAAACTAATCCTATTACAGTTAAAAAGGCTTAAAAGTCCAATTACTATAGCAGAGATAAAGTTATTAAGGAACTACATCGCAAATAAAACAAAACAAAATATGAGGCCCAGATAGTTTCACAAAGAAATTCTACTAAACCTTTAAAGGCCAGATATTTTTAATGCTTTATAAATTATTGCAGAGCATTGAAAAGGAAGACAATTAACATAGATATCTAACCCAAATAAAGACAAGCAAAACTATTGTCTAATATCTCCCATGGATTTTGATGCAAAAATTCTAAACAAAATATTCGCAAACAGAATCCAATATCATATTAAGAAAATAATACATCATAACCACATGGGATTTATTCTCCAAATGCAAGGAAATCCACTATTATCACATACCAAATTAATAAATCTAAGGGAAAATTGTATAATTATTGCCATTCAGACTGACTAAATCTTTGGAAAAAATTCCACTTCAATTCATGATAAAACATATTCTAGGAAATAGGAATTGAGGGATACTTTCTCACGATGATAAAAAATATTTACCTTTGCCCTAAAACAAGTATTCCTTTAAAATCAAGAAACACTAGAGGCGGAGGCACCTGCTCTGCAGTTTGCATTAGGAGCTGGCCATGCAAAGGAAGGATCTGGAAAGTCTTTCTGGAGGGAGCTTGGGCAACATGGAGTTCCTGGGGCAGCTGTGAAGGAGTGTGGGCATCGCCAGGCTGGCTCTGTGGCAGAACTGGAGTTGGGGTCTTGTCTCTTACCTTCTGCCATCTTTTTCATGTGGGCTGCCTGCCCTCCTAGGCGTTTGAACCTGTGTGGGACATGCCTGATCTCAGACTGGACCAAGCCTGACTCCCTCCCACCCACCCCAGGGAGCTTTGGGATGCTGGAATGCCTCTCAGATCCACCAGGAATCCTCCTTGCCTGAGCACCCTGGGGGCTCCTGGAAGCAAAGGGAAGGGGCATTCTGGGATGGTCAGTCCTGACTCTGAGATCTAGCGGTGGCTATTCCCCATCCCACACCCAGCCCTTCAGCAAGGCCTCCTGGCCATGTGTGTCCACCCATCTCCATCCCTGTGGCCACCACCCTGGTCCAGGCACCCCCTCTCTCACCTGGACTGCTCATGGCAACAGTCTGGTCTCCTGGACCCCCCTCTTCCACTGTTCTACTTGCCATCCTGCTTTGCCTGCTGTCAGGATGGGGTCCAGGCCCGGGCCTGCAAGGCCAGGTGGAGGACCCCTGCATGGGGCTCCCCGCCCACCCTTCTCCATGCTCCTACCCCACCTGCCTTCCCTGTCTTCAACTCTCAATCCTTGTGACCCACCTGCCTCCTTCACACATGCTGGTCCCTCGGCACTGTGGGACCAGTTAGTTGAAGTCAAGCAGGGGCTCCCTGCTTGGGCAGCCTGGGCCCTCTGCTCCCTATGGCTCCACCCCTGATCTATCATGGCACTTGTTTTATCGTCTTCTTAGACGTGAGGTGCATTTCTCATCCTTGGTCTCCATCAAACGGGGTATCTGGGGAGGGTGGTGAGCTGATACAGACCACTTTTGGTTCATTCATTTATGTCACTTCCCTGCACCTAGAGGCAGCTGAGTTTGCAACCTCTGAGGGCTGGGGGCCACCTGAGAGGAGGGGGTATCCACCAGCTCTGTGTGGACGGCGGGGCCAGAGGGAGGCCGGGGCTCCAGTCAGGAGGCCCCTGGGCATCCCCACGAGAGATGAAGGTAGCTGTGGGGATGGAGAGAAGCAAACATTTTCCAGAAACAGGAGTCAAATCAGGAGCATTCAGCAGCGGCGGCAGGTGCTGTGGGTGCCCCACCCATGTCCCCCAGCCCTTCATCGCCTCCTGCCTCCTCTCAAGGAACTTTCTGTGCAACAGCCAGCACCTGCCCTTTTGTCAGACACCATTCACTGCCAGCACCAGCTTTGCCTGCACCCAAGAGAGCCGACAGCCTGGGCATCCATTCCCGCAAGAGGTTTGCCCCTACCAGTCACGGGACGTGGGGGTAAAAAATCTCCGCCTCTCTGGCCTGATCAGGTCCCCCGCGGGGTGGCCCTCACTGCTCCAGCGTGAGGCCCCCGCGGGGTCCACCCCCTTGCTGAGCTTTCCCCCACCCATGTCTTTCCTGGGAACACAGCTGGACCCTCATCTGGGGTCTGCTTCCAGGGAACTCACACTGAGGACAGTCACTGATGAAATCTGGAGGCTGAGAGGAGGGGAGAGGCCAAGTCCAGGCTACGAGGGTGGCCGTCCCGAGACAGAGTACACTGGACTGAGAGCCCCGGCTGGAGGCAGGGCAGGGGTAAAGGTTTCCTTGTGGACAAATTGCTATATTGGTCACGTTGCCAGAAGTGCACTGGGCAGTTCACCATCCAGAAAAAAAGGTGTCCCAACCCAGTGAGGCTGCCCTCCCAGCAGGGGCTGATGAGCCTTTTCCTGGCCTGGACAGGTGGGCACAGCTGAGCCCCGGACATCTGCACAGGGCAGAGGGGGCCAAAGGGAGCCTTCCTGGAAAGTGCCTCCCAGGGGACAGGGCTGGTCCCAGAAAGCATGAGTCATGAACAAAGCAACCCAATCAAGCGCACCCCCCCGCCTCCCCAGGCCAGGGCAGGCAGTGCCTCCCAGGCACTTGCCTCAAAGGGGCTCAGCGTCCTGTCATCCTCAGAGTCAGGACGGGTATGGGGACCCCTCCTCCCATCTCTGCCTTTATCCCAGGCAGCCCACGTATGCCACTGGGCCCAGAGGACGTACCCATCAGCAGGTGGGGTGGCTGTGCCTCAGGACTCGCCAGGCTCATACAATGACACAGAGCCTCAGCCAGCTTCCTAACACCTTTCTGCTCGACCAGGCTGATGCTCCGGTTTCCCACATGGGAATTCCCTGGGGCCCCTCCCCACCACCTGTGCTGGCACCCTGTAGATTCATGTGGCATGTGGGTACCAGTCATCCAAATGCCCTTCCCAGCACAGGACAGGGAGAGAGCCCAGCTCTGGGTGGACTGAAGTCCAGGGCACCCCGACCTCAGGACCCCTCAGCCCCTCCCTGCACCCCTAGACCCTCCCACTCCTCCAAGTGATGCCTTATGGTTGGTGGGCCTCTGCCCTGCCCCTCCCAGCTGTGAGTCCTGGGGCAAGGCCAGAACATGTACAGGGAGGATGGGGGGCTAGGTGGGCAGGTGATCCTGGAGTGGGGTCTCTCTCTCTCTGGGGTCCCTCCTGGCCTTCATAACCCTCTCACCCAGCTTCTACCCTGGAAGGCTGGCTCGGCTGTCCCCTGTAGGCCACCTACCCTAGCCTGCCTCTAGAGCTGGGGGCAAGGGACTCAGTGGGTTCTCCAGTCTCCTGGCCTAGGGCAGGATCCTGGAAGCTTATTATCAATAACAACCAAATCTATTAAGTGTTTACCCCATGCCTGGTCTTTGACTGAACATTAGGCCCCTGTCATTGTACTGATGATACCCATTTTTAAGATAAGGAAACTGAACCTCAGGTTAAGCAACCTACCCCAAGGCACACAGCTGGTACATGGTGGCACTCCTATGTGACTCTCAATCCCCGGCCTTTGTATTCTTCATAAACCCATGTTGTAGATTAAGCCATACATACTCAAGGGTGACTTCTGGCAGCTTGAGAAATATCCATGGAATGAATAATCACAGCTGCTACTCTCTGAGGGCTGCCTACATTTTTATTTACTTATTTGCCATTCAGGTGATCTTTTTGAAAAGATGGTTCAAAATGCCAAAGGGACAAAAAGGTCCCCATCACCACCCCTCTGTCCCTCAGCCACCCTCCCTGATACAAGATTCTTAAGTTTCATTGGTGAGATAGTTAATGCATTCACCCCAATCCTAGTATACTATACATACTGTATTAGTTATCTATTGCTATATAACAAGTTACTCCCATATTTAGCAGCTTAAAATATCAATAAATCTTTATTACCTCACACACACACACACGCACACACACACACACACAGAAACACTAGAAGTATTTTCACTGAGATCAGGAACAAGGCAAGGATAACAAATATCTCCACTATTATTCAACATTTTTTAGGGTTATCAGTCAATGCAATTAGGCAAGATAAATCAATTAGAGGCTTATGAATGAGTAAAGAAGAAACAAAACTATCTTTACTTGCAGGTGATACAATTTTGTATCAAGTTCCACCCCCCACCCCTGCCATCAATGCCCCAGAGAATCAATGTTAAAACTAACTCAACTACAAAATAGTTCAGTCAAGCATAGGTTATAAAATTAATATACAAAATTAAGTAGGCTTCATATATGCAAACAATAAACAGAGAACGTAGTGGTAGAGAAAACATTATGTATAATAGCAAAGGTTAAATACATAGGAATAAATTTAAGAAGTGCGCAAAATCATATATGAGGAAAATTTTAAAACACTCCTGAAAGATACTAATGAAGATTTGAACAAGTGGAAAAACATCTCCTATTCTTTTTTTTCCATGTGTGTTGAGATATAATTGACATATAACATTGTGTAAGTTTAGGGTGTACAATGTGATGGTTTGATATATGTATATATTGTGAAAGTGTTACCTCAATAAGGTTATTTAACCTATCTATCACCGCACATACAGTTATTTTGTGTGTGTGTCTGTGTGTGTTGAGAACTTTTAAGATCTACTCTCTTAGCAACTTTCAAATATACAGTACAGTGTTGTTAACTATAGTCACCATGCTGTACAATTCATCTCTGGAACTTATTAATCTTATAATTGAAAGTTTGAACACTTTGACCACATTAACACATTCCCCATCTCCCCACCCACCCCGGCAACTACCAATCTACTCTCTGTTTCTATGACTTTTGTTTTTATAGATTTCAAATATAAATGAGATCATATAGTATTTGTGTTTTTCTGTCTGACTTATTTCACTTAGCATGATGCCCTCAGGGTTCATCCATGTTGTTGCAAATGGCAGATTTTCTTTCTTTTTCTTGGTTGAATAGTATTCCATCATATATATCACATATTCTTTATTTATCCATCAGTTAACACTTAGGTTGTTTCCACTTCTTGACTATGGTGAATAAGGCTGCAGTGAACATGGGTGTGCAGATATTTCTTCAAAATACTGATTTCATATCCTTTGGATATTTACTTAGAAGTGGGATTGCTGGATTATATAGTCCTATTTTCAACTTTTTGAGGAAACTCTACACTGTTTTCCATAGTGGCTGTACCAATTTACATTCCCACCAACAGTGCCCAAGGGTTCCCTTTTCTCTGTATCCTCACCAGCACTTGTTATTTCTTGTCTTTTTGATGATGGCTGTTCTAACAGGTGTGAGGTGGTTTTCATTGTGGTTTTGATTTGCATTTCCCTGATGATTAGTGATGCTGAACACCCTTTTGTGTACCTGTTGGCTATTTGAATCTCTTTTCTGGAAAAAAGACATACCCTATTTTTGGATAGGGTGACTTAAAGTTATACAGATGTCAGTTTTCTCTAAATTAATTTTTAAAAGTGTAATCTCAAAAAAAAATTTTATGTAATTAAACAAGTTGATCCTAAAATTCCTATGGAAAAACAGACATGAAAGAATAGTTGGGTAAACACAGAAAAAGAAAAACTATGAGGGGAAAACTAAATTTACCAGACATTAAAACGTATTTTAAAACATTTATAACTAAAATAGTGTTGTACTGGTTCATGAAGAGGAACAAGTGGAATAGAATAGAAATTTCAGAATTAGCCCCCCAATACATATAGAAATTTACTATGTGACGAAGGCAGCATCTGTAATCGCTGCAGTAGAGGTACACATTTAATATGCACAATGCTAGGGCAATTGTGTGGCCATTTGGAAAAAGACAAAATTATATCTGTATTTCACACCATACAAAATAATTAACTCCTAGTGGATTATGCATCTAAATGTAAAAATTGAAATCATATAAGTACAAAAATTAAATATACATGAATTTCTTTTTCATCTTATATAGGGAAAGTCTTTCTACCTTAACTCAAATTCAAGCAACAATAAAAAGAATATTTATAAATTGATTACATAAAAGTAAAATATGACAACTAACAACAAAGTTAAAAGCCATCTGACACACTGGGATAAAATATTCACAACCTGTACCACAGACAAAGGGCTAATGTTCCTCATATATAAAGAATTCTCAAAAGTCAAGGAACAAATGACTGAAAACCCAATAAAAAATGGGAAAAAGATATGAACAGAAAATTCGTAAGAAAGAGATATAAAAATGGCCTTCAAATATATGAAAAAAATCCTCAAATTCGCTTATATTTAGAGAAATGCAAATTTAAACAACCCTGAAATACTGTTTCTCCCCCAAGACTGACAAACATTGAAGAAATATGACAACATATTCTGTTGGCAAAGCTGTGCAGAAACAGGCACTTTCAAATGTTACTGGTGGGGATGCAAATTGATACCATCCTCTGGAGGGAAATTTGGCAATATGTAACAAAATTACAGATGCATTTGTCTTTCAGTTTAACAATCTGCCTTTTAGGAATCTACCCTAAACGTATACCTCCAAAAAACCAAAAATGTTTATGCAGAAGGTTATTCATTGAAGCATGGTTTGTAATTGAAAAATTTTGAAAACAACTAAAATGTCCATAGGTAGGAGAGTGATTAAATAAGCTATAGTACTTCCATATGGAATACTATGCATCTGCTAAAAAAGAATAATGAAGATATCTATGAATTGATAAAGTATGAGTTCTAGGACATGCTGGTTAGTTAAAAAAAAAGCAAAGGCCAAAAGGATATCTATGATATTCTATCCCTCATATAAGAAAGAAGGGGATCCAAGAAAACACATAGGTATCTGCTATAAGTGCAAAATAAATATAGGTAGGCTTAATCAGAAACTAAAGAGATTGGTTATTTACAGAGGATGAGTGGGAAAGGGATAGAAAGAAGTGGGGAATGGGATTCAGGTAGCAGGGGTATGATATACTTCTCTGAGTTCATCTTTTTGTGTAACTCTGACTCTTAGAACCATAGTAACATTTCATATACCCTTACTTATCCTCAAAATAAACAAAACCAACGAGAATATAGGTGAAACCCTAAATTTGAATACAAATGTATAGGTTTCCCCTGCTTTTGGAAAATAGGACATTCCTATGAAACCTTTCATAAGCAAAACTGGCATAAAGGAAAGAGTATTCCCCATTTTCCGAAAGTTCATGCTGCTTTTACGAAAGACCTACATTAGTATGGTAACAGATTTTTTCATAAAAGCAAAAATCCTGTTTGTATTTCTTTAGGTTAGCAAAAACAGGTACTAATGTAGGTCTTTGGTAAAAGCAAAGTGGCCTAACTCGAACTTTCTGAAAGTGGGGTGTACTTAATAAATTAACGTAACTTATTACAAATGAGTAACCTAACTACATTGAAGTGGATAGGAAAGAAAACAACCAACGTAAGTAACTGTGGAAACTATCTTGATTGGCTCCTCCAAGGCTGAAGATCAAAAGAATTGTACATAAATGCTGTTCCAAGTGTCAAGATCAAATGGGTTCTCTTTTAATTTATTATGAGAGATAAATTCTTTTTATCTTTTCTTTTGCTCTTCTGGTGATACTTGGGTGTGACTATTTCTTGTGTCTTATGTCATATTCTCTTTTGTATTCTCTTCTTTTTTCTAGAAGGAACCCTCAAATATAATTTTCATTTAAGATGCGTTTATAGAAACGTTCTCTGCCATTAACTCTTCAAACAGTGCCTCTCTTATACTTGCTATTCTCTCCTCTGGGAATTCCTTTTTTTTTTTTTTTTGAGTTTCTGGTCTCATTTAAAAAAATTATTGGAGTATAGTTGATTTACAATGTTGTGTTAGTTTCAGGTGTACAGCAAAATGATTCAGTTATACATATATATATATTCATCCTTTTTTTAGATTGTTTTCTCATATAGGTTATCACAGAATATTAATTAGAGTTGGGAACTCCAATTTGATGTATATTTTTTGTCTTTTAATTTCTCTTTGTACATTCTAATACTTGCCACTCTGTGTTTCATTCTAGTTGATTTTTTCAGTTCTATCGTCTATGCTACTAATTATTTCTGCAGCTATATCCAATCTGCCATTTAATCTTATATTTTTAAAATTTAATGAATATATTTAATATTTCTAGATATTCTATTTGGTTTCCTTGCAAAATCTGCCTGGTCACATTTGATATTGCTGTTGTTTTTCATTATGCTTTCTACCCCTCTGTTGTTTTAATTCTTTTTTATTTTGTACATGTAAACCTGATATCGGTAGAGTTTGTGGATCTATTTGTAGTTTGTTGTTTTTGCTGACTCTTGCTTATGGTCACTTGCTTCTTCAGGATTTTAGTGATTTTTAAATAATTGTTAGCTCATATTCCTTGGAGGGATTATTTGAGGCCTAGTTTGCAGGTACATTCTTCCAAAGAGGTTTTGGTGTTTGCTGCTGACAAGTTCCTGGGGCTCTGCAAAGCTGGGACCACTTTAAACTACATTTTTAGTTTTGACTCTGTGTAGGTAGTATAAACTCTGGCCCCAAACCAGTATGAGGGTAGGCTTGCATTTAGGAATTCTCCAGGGACATGTTTTCTTCTTCTTTTTTTTTGGTTTTCTTCTCTTTTTATCCTATCCCTCCAAGATTTAAGACCAAAGCATACAGGTTTCTTACCATCTCCCTTTATGAATTAGCTTTTTTTTTGCATTGCCTTTGGAGGGGCCTGTATTTGTTCCAGTGTCTCAATCCAATCTGTCATCTTTTCAGGGACCAATTTTTCTTTTCCACCTTGTATAGGACCCAGGTTTGTCTTCTGTAAAAACCTGAGCCCTAGGCCACCATGGATTGGTAGATTACTTCTGTGATAAATGCCAGCTTCAGAGCTTGCTTACCTCTCTGGATTTTTGCTTTCTCTTCATTTCTAACCCCTGAGGATTTTCTTTATTTTCTTTCTTTTTTTATTTTTTGGCTGCCTTGGGTCTTGCTGCATGCGGGCGTTCTCTACTTGCAGCGAGCGGGGGCTACTCTTCGTTGCAGTGTGCAGACTTCTCATTGCGGTGGCTTCTCTTGTTGCAGAGCACAGGCTCTAGGTGCCTGTGCTTCACTAATTGCAGTAAGCAGGCTTAGTAGTTGTGGCTTGCAGGCTCTAGAGTGCAGGCTCAATAGTTGTGCACAGGCTTAGTTGCTCCGTGGCATGTGGGATCTTCCTGGACCAGGGATCGAACCTGTGTCCCCTGCATTGGCAGGTGGATTCTTAACCACTGCACCACCAGGGAAGTCCCTTCACTATCTTCTTTACTCAGACAAACATATAAGAAAATTAAAACAATTCTATTCAACATTTTCTTCTGTTCTAAATTGAGAGATTTCTCTCGACATCTAATCTGACTTACTGCCTGGTATGGAAGTTTCCATTTTGTTTTAGAGCAATGAAGGAAATGTAGACCCCATTTCTCATTCTTATTTTATGTCATTGTTACAGTTTCATTTCTTATCTATGTATACATATAAATTTCCCTCTCTCTCTCTCTCTCTCTCTCTCTCTCCACACATATATATGTATGTATGTATGTATATATATATAGTTTCATTTCTTATCCATATATACATATACACTTCCCTCTCTACACACACACACACACACACACACACACACACACACACACACACATATTCAACAGGTCTTTAAGGGGAGAAAAGGTCAATGTATTCATTCTGCCATATGGAACTGCATGCTCAATTAGATCATTTTAAGTTTCTATTTTAAAATCTTGTGAAATTTTGTGCTAGAAAATACTGATTACGATGTTCAATTTATAGATGCAGGATACTTTTATCCTGACATTTTAACCCAGTCAGTATTTTGACTTCCCGATTTTAATTCTAAAGATATGTTGATTTTATATCATAATTTATCATTTTTTCTTCAGATTTAAATCAATACTGAAAAATTTTCTTTGAAAAAGTATCTTAGTCTGTTCTATAGTACAGTTAAATGACTTCTAATTTTTTTTAATTTAAATTTTTATCTCCTGAAACTTTTTCATCAAAATCATTTCTCTTCCACCTAATCTTTACAAAGAAATTTTGATTGCAAATCAGAGTTTGTTTCTTCCCCAGTGAGATTATGTCTTCAGTTGTGAGTTTTCCTTTGGGGCCACTGTTTCTAACAAGCACAATTTACCAAGTTCAAATTTTGCAATCTAATATTTACCATTTGCAGTTCAGCTATTGTCAAGTTTGTGTTCTTTGAATTATTCTTACCAGTAATAACGTGTTACTGGATAAACTGAATTGGAGAATAATTTGTACTTGTTTCGTAGTCAAATCGAGAGCCATTTCTCTCAGTTATTTCAGAATGACCTAGTTTTCCAGGTTCATTTTATTGCTAATATGTTTTTTCCATATTCTACTAATTAGTTTGCGTACCTTATACTAAATGTTCACACTGGTGGGGTATCAGAGGATAAACAGAAGGGTCAAACAGAAGAAACAAAATAAATTCAGAGTTAAAGTAGTAAGTAAAATGGCAGAGTGAAACAGTGTAGTGAGAATGGAGGCCCAGAATGTCCTGCTTGGACACGTTTCATACTGTTCCAGCAAGTGTTTTTGACAGAGACTAGTTGGAAATTTAGTTGATAAAGACAACCTAAGCTATCAGTATCAAAGCTAAAGGCTGAATGGATATCATGTGGAGGGGAAACTTAATTCCTTTTCAGAAAGTGGAAAAATATTCTTTTCTGATAGCAAAAAAAAGACATGTAATTTCTTGCTAATAGTTTAAAAGAAAGCATCAGAGTGGTACTTTTTCTCTTTTGTTTTGGTTGTATGGAGTAAGAAGCTAAAATATTGGAGGAAATATTATATCTTCCTAGTGTAAACATCTGGAATGGCTAATCTAGACTTTCTCCTTTATTGGGTTTAATCAGCATAAGCAGGTGGATTTAGGCAATCTGGAGCTGTGATAGAGAAGTCTCCTGTTACCTGCAAGCACCTGAAATAATGTTTTTTCCCTAAAGAGATTAAAGTTCTAGAGACAGAATTTCCTGAATTATCTAGGGTGTTTGCTATTTTTTAAAAATTGAAGTATGGTTGATGTATAATATTATGTAAGTTATGCATGTTCAGTATAGTGATTTGCAATTTGTAAAGGTTATACTCCATTTATAGTTATAAAATATTGGCTGTATTCCGTTTTGTGTAATATATCCTTGTAGCTTATTTTATTAATTTTAATTTTTAACTTTTTATTTTATATTGGAGTATAGTCGATTAACAATGTTGTGTTAGCCTTGTAGCTTATTTTATACATAATAGTTTGTACCTCTTAATACTCACCGCTATACGCCCCTCCCCGCTTCCTTCTCCCTACTGGTAACGAGTAGTCTGTCCTCTATATTAGTGAATCTGTTTCTTTTTTTTTTTTCAAATTATCTATTTATTTATTTTTGGCTGTGTTGGGTCTTTATTGCTGCGCGTGGACTTTCTCTAGTTGTGGAAAGTGGGGGCTACTCTTCATTGCAGTGCACAGGCTTCTCATTGTGGTGGCTTCTCTTGTTGTGGAACACAGGCTCTAGGTGTGTAGGCTTTAGTAGTGGCTTGTGGGCTCAGTAGTTGTGGCTTGTGGGCTCTAGAGAGCAGGGTCAGTAGTTCTGGCGCACGGGCTTAGTTGCTCTGTGGCATGTGGGACCTTGCCAGACCAGGGCTCGAACCCATGTCCCCTGCATTGGCAGGCTGATTCTTAACCACTGCACCACCAGGGAAATCCTGTTTCTTTTTTGTTATATTTACTAGTTTTTTTTATTTTTCAGATTCCACATATAAGTGATATCATACAGTTTTTGTCTTTCTCTGTCTGACTTATTTCACTTAGCATAACACCCACCTATTCCATGTTGTTGCAAATGGCAAACTTTCATTCTTTTTCATGGCTGAGTAGTATTCCATTGTGTGTGTATATATACCACATCTTCTTTATCCGTTCATCTGCTGATGGACACTTAGGATGTTTGCTAAAAATGCAAAATCTTGAATCTTACACCCAAGAATTCTGATTCAGTAACTTTGGTGTGGATCCCAGGATATTGCATTTTGAATGAGCATTCCAGGTAACTACAATGAACACTAAATTTGAGAATAATTATCTAGAAGGGTACATACCAGATAAATGTTGGAATGTCTTCAAGGGAAGAATTCAGGGTGACATAGATATATTTTAGTTGTATTTGGAAATAAAATCCAGGATAAATTAAACTGTGAATGATAATAGCTTAGGCTAATATATCCTACTCACTTCAGTGTCCTAGCCTTCAGGACTTCCTCTCTTACCTTATTCAACTGTTCAAGTTTTGGTTCAATTGATTCAATGAAGAGCTACATTTTTGCCTTTATTTATTTATGTATTTTAAGAAAGGATGTGAATAAGAGTTTGTCAAACTATGCAAATCATGACTATAGTTGAAGCCAGCATTTCTTAAAGCCTATGGATACACCCTAGTGTCATATGAGATCTTAATTTTGTGATAAAGTGGATTCATCCTTAACTATATCTGTGGAACAGTGGGTTCAATAAAGTTAAAAGGTTTTAACTTCAAAATCTTTAAAAGTGAATATGCATCTTTATTCTCCAAGAGAAATGTATATTAAGTATTTATGTCTTACATTTTTTTTTTTGACCAGAAAACTCTTTTTTAATGAGACATCTATTAACACATTTGGGTATATTGGTGTTCTTAGGAAAACAGCTTGTGGCCTCCTTGTTGAAACCAGTGCCACATGTCTGTAGACCATGGCAATATACTTAAAAATTAGGTTCAGATCTTCAGAAAACTGAATCTACAAGCTTGGACAAAGTGAAGTGAGGTGCCAAATTTATGGGTTGATTTTTGTGCTTGTTTTAAATCTTTCATATGTACTAGATTGTAAGCTTAATGCAGACAGGCACCATGTCTTATATAATGTTTTATCATTTTACATGTCAGTGATTTATTTTAGGTATAGTAATACTAGTATACATGGAAAATAGCCATACTCACTTCTACACTGTTAAAAACCACCAGGTGGAAATAGGGGTTTTTGTGTAAGAATTTGAGTAGAATATGACAAATGAAATAATTTACTTCTCTTTTTTTCCCTTCTTCAGGTACACCATCATTCACTTACAAATCTTTTTGCTTTGTCCTGCATTATTCAGAAATACAGCAAACTTCTAAGTTCCTTACATAGCTTTTTCCTTTAGGCAGCACTTCTGACGTATATTAGAAACTGCTAAAGATAAAACAGTTTTTAGAAAAATCTAGATTTTAGTTGTCATTTTCCTTAGTAAATGGAGGTGAAGTTTTGGAAGTTTAAAAATAATAGTGTATCAATAATCGGATGTTCAGATGATTTCATTCTTTCCTTAATTTTACATAAAAATATTGAAGATAAAATAGGTATTAAATTAAACGCAGTGTATACATACTGAGTGCCCACTGTGTAGTAAGAGTTAAGGATGTAATGATGATATGAATATAAAGCTATCCTCACAGAGCTTACAGTCTAACAGGTAAGAAAGACAGGTATTGAACAAATAATCGTACATGCAACAAATACTTTGAAGGGAAGTATAAGGTGTTAACCTATTTTGCCTAGTTAGGAATGGGGTCCTTTGGAGCTAATATTTCAGCTGGCTATATTTTAAGAGACTGTTAATGATGGTGATGGTGGAGAGAGGTTTGAATTCTAACATTAGGTCAAAGGCCTGGAGGCAAGAGAGAGAGAAAAAGGTTTTCTCCAGCTACTGATGGAAGTCAAATACTATACATCTCAGATTTACCACATCCAATACTGAACTCTTCATGCTCTGCTCCAAGCCTGCTTCTCCTTCTATCTTCTCCATTTTAATAAATAACAACTCCATTATTCCAATTGCTCAGACTTAAAAAAAAAGCTGATTATTTTTTTCTCATAGCCTTTATTTAGTCTCAGCAAAGTCTCTTGCCCCCTCCTTTCAAAATATATCCAACAGTTTCTCATTACCTTGCCTTTTTTTTTTTAACATCTTTATTGGGGTATAATTGCTTTACAATGGTGTGTTAGTTTCTGCTTTATAACAAAGTGAATCAGTTATACATATACATATGTTCCCATATCTCTTCCCTCTTGCGTCTCCCTCCCTCCCACCCTCCCTATCCCACCCCTCCAGGCGGTCACAATACCTTGCCTTTTATTACCCGATTTCAAGCGACCATCATCTCTTGCCTTGAGCGTTAATAGCTTCCTATTCTCCCCATGATAGCCAGAGGGACACTTCAACATGGAAGTTAGATCATGATATTTTTCTACTCAAAGCTTCCAGTGACTTCTCTCTCTCTGAAGAAAAGCCAAAGGCCTAAGTATTATGCCACCACACTATGCTTCCAATATCTTCTATCACAATTCACCTTTGTTCACTCTGCTCTAGCCTCTCTGTTTTTTTGCTGCTTCTTGAGCATGCAGTAGCATATTCCTGTCCTAAGATGTTTTCACTTTCTCTTCTCTTTTCCTGGAATACTTTACCCTGGATAATTACATGATTTCCCTCCATTCCTTTCTTCAGGTGTCTGCCTAAATTTCACCTCATTACTGACCACTTGATATAAAATAACATCTTTCTTCATTCTTCATCCCTTTACCCTACTTTATTTTTCTCCAGAGCACTTACCACCACCTGACACATGTCATATATTAATTTTGTTTATATAATTCTTGTATTTTTTTGCCCTCACACTTGAATGTAAGCTCCATTAGAATAGGGACTACATATATTTTTTTTCATTCACTGCTGTGAATCCCTGTGCGTCTTCAATCCCTGTGCGTCTTTTTTTTTTAACATCTTTATTGGAGTATAATTGCTTTACAATGGTGTGTTAGTTTCTGCTTTATAACAAAGTGAATCAACTATACATATACATATATCCCCATATTTCCTCCCTCTTGCGTCTCCCTCCCACCCTCCCTATCCCACCCCTCTAGGTGGTCACAAAACAGCGAGCTGATCTCCCTGTGCTATGTGGCTGCTTCCCACTAGCTATCTATTTTACATTTGGTAGTGTATATACATCCATGCCACTCTGTCACTTTGTCCCAGCTTACCCTTCCCACTCCTGGTGTCCTCAAGTCCATTCTCTAGTAGGTCTGCATCTTTATTCCCGTCTTGCCCCAGGTTCTTCATGACCTTTTTTTTTTTTTTTTTAGATTCCATATATATGTGTTAGCGTATGGTATTTGTTTTTCTCTTTCTGACTTGCTTCACTCTGTATGACAGACCCTAGGTCCATCCACCTCACTACAAATAGCTCAATTTCATTTCTTTTTATGGCTGAGTAATATTCCATTGTATATACGTGCCACATCTTCTTTATTCATTCATCTGTTGATGGACACTTAGGTTACTTCGATGTCCTGGCTATTGTAAATAGAGCTGCAGTGAACATTGTGGTACATGACTCTTTTTGAATTAGGGTTTTCTCAGGTTATATGCCTGTGCTTCGTAATCAGCTTCTGTTGAGTGAATAAATGTATCTTTTTTATTGAGAGGCTGCATCAAACAGAAGTACAAATGCTGAACCAAGAATAGATGAATCTGAATTCTTAGCTCACCTCTGGTATTTATAGGCTCTGGAAATTTAGGCAAGCTGTTTACTCTTCCCGAATTTCAGTTTTGTTATCTGTAAATTGTGGCAGCTGGGCTATATGCAATTTAAGGACTCTTTCTCTGAACAGTGCTTATGATCCTGTAAGACTTCAGTCTTTGGGCTCTTTCACAGATGTTTTGGTCACAGCATGTGATAAGATGTCTGTGGGCTGATGTTGAGGAGTCACTCTGTAAGGTGGCATGGGCTGGTAGTACATGGCTTCTTGGTTCAGGCAGCTGTAAAATATATGAGAAGCTCTCAGAATATGGTTTAAGAACTTCTTCTACCTACATAAGTGTCATGGGCTTTTCCCATAGAACGAAACATGATTGAATACCCCAAAATGATGCCTTTTTTTCCCACAGCTAATATTACCAAGTTGTAAACTTTTACAATCACAATTTATAATCACAGCTACTTATAAACAAACCAAATTGATGGTTGTAGACACCCCAGATTTCAAGCTGCAGTTGAGGTCATCAAAGACACATAGTACTTTAAAACTATAACTTCTTAAGAGCTAGAGAGTACAAAGAGTTAAACTTCCTTGACTGTGCTATTTAATGCAAATTACACTTTCTCTTTGAATGGTGCCTCAGTGAACTCTCTTGTCAGAACTCTCTTGGTTGCTTCTTCCGTAATAATTTCCAAATTACTCAGAAACTATGTTGCATTTCTCTTCTCTACAGCACTTTCCAGATGATATCTCCTTACAACATGAGCTTCATAATTCAAAACAAATTGCTGAAACTGCACCTTATAAGAGGCTTTTCTTTAAAATACAAAAGACAGTGTTTAAATAGATTGTATCATGTTGCTCTAATAAAAACACTGATATAGCAAGAGCCCCAGAATTATTGAACAAATATTTGTACTATATAAAGCAGTAGAGAAAATCACAATGAAGGAAGCATTTATTAGAGCATTCATAAAGTTAATGGCCCATAAGAATATACTCCAAGTTCACTATTGGTAAACTTCAGTATTAATAATTTCAGATGGGTTTGGGAGAGAAATTGCTATTTTTCAACTTAGTTTTGGGAAAAGGAAAGATTTTAAAACATTTTTGAATTTTTTCCCATTACTCTTTAAGGTTATAAGCCTTTGTGGTTTGGGACTAAGAAATAACATATTACATGGTTTTACTTTGGGCTGAAAGGAATTGCTTATCTGTGCATTATCATGAAGTAGAGATGTATAAAAAGAAACAGATCATTAAGTTACAGAAAGAGTCATTTGAAAAATAACATTTTTAATTTAAAAATCAAAATGTAATTAGTCATTTGAGATGTTTCTTGTTTGAAATAACTTGCTATCATCAACAGAATAGTGGAGATTAACTTGTGTGGCTTTTGTTAATGATGGCTTTATTTGTGGGTAAAATAAACAGTGGTAAATGCTTATGTAATCATTTGCATAATGTGATAAACTTTATAATCTTGAATCTAAAATTGTCATGGATTGTTTTGTTTGTTTTTTGCCGTACGCGGGCCTCTGACTGTTGTGGCCTCTCCCGTTGCGGAGCACAGGCTCCGGATGCACAGGCTCAGTGGCCATGACTCACGGGCCTAGCCGCTCCACGGCATGTGGGGTCTTCCTGGACCACGGCACGAACCCGTGTCCCCAGAATCGGCAGGCGGACTCTCAATCAGTGCGCCACTAGGGAAGCCCCTGTCATGGATCCTTAATCTCTACAGTGTGCCCTAATTGACAGAAGTATTTAGAGGGTTGCCAGGAGGGATAGTGGGCAGGAGGCAGGTGCAGTGGGGAGGGAAGGAGGTGGAAGGTAAAGATACTGCAACAATGTTCAACTTTCATGTTTTCTTATGGGCTACGCTTACCTTCTGAATCGTGAAATGATTTTTCTTAGAAATTTTTCTTCCATTTGCTTTCTGCCCAAATTCCTCCTTCTCTATTCTTTTCTAGTCCAGTTGATTTTATATTTATTGCCCTTTTCACTCTCCTTGTATTTCAATCAAGTATAAGCCACAAGGCCTTTCAGGGAATGTTTTATCAGCTCAGAGATAATGAAAGATGAGAACTTATCCAAGGTAAGGCTGCCTGACTTCTTTGCGCTGTTATCCCATTGTATTCAAAATGTACTTACATCCTCTTCCTACTCATTAGCATTGTGTACTATTTATATCTCAAATCTACTGGGCTTCTGGTACTTAATTATGTTTTTTTTTAAGCACTTGATGAGTACTGATCAGGAGTTTCCCGTTCTCAAACCACAATTTTTGGGGATTGATTTGGCTGTCTTGGAAAGCTGCATAAGCTTTCAGTCTACCAGGACTCTATCGAGCATAGGAAGAATTAGTTCTCTGATTCAGTGATCATTCAGGGATGCCAGTATGCTGGTTTGTTTCATAATACAGCTGATCTTAAAACTATACATTTTATAAAACTGGGAAATTATTGATAATCCACTCAAATTAAATTATGCTTCCACTATTGCTTATTCACTTTATTCTTTGTTGAGTCCCTAGAAATATTGGGAAGTGCATGAGAGCTTCCTAAAAGTGCAATCCTACTCCTTCAGGAAGGAAAAAGAGGAAGTGAAAGAGACTATATTCTCATAGCATCTAGTACATACCACTATTTTAGCACATACAATATTTTCTTCAAATAAGAACCTGTGTTCACCACCAAGCTTTGAGATCCTTGAAAAATCCTTGAATTCTCTTCACTCATTTTTTCTAGTCCAGGGCCTGCTACATACTGGAGAAACAAATATTTTGTGGGCACAAAACCATATCATCAGGCTTCCTGCAGGGCTATGATCCCTTCTAACTCCTGACTTGGGGCTCCTGTGTTTTATTTTATTTTATGTTGTTTTTTATTTTTTTTTACATCTTTATTAGAGTATATTTCCTTTACAATGGTGTGTTAGTTTCTGCTTTATAACAAAGTGAATCAGTTATACATATACATGTGTTCCCATATCTCTTCCCTCTTGCATCTCCCTCCCTCCCACCCTCCCTATCCCACCCTTCCAGGCGGTCACAAAGCACCGAGCTGATCTCCCTGTGCTATGCGGCTGCTTCCGACTAGCTATCTACCTTACGTTTGGTAGTGTATATATGTCCATGCCTATCTCTCGCTTTGTCACAGCTTACCCTTCCCCCTCCCCATATCCTCAAGTTCATTCTCTAGTAGGTCTGTGTCTTTATTCCTCCTGTCTTACCCCTAGGTTCTTCATGACATATTTTTTTAATTCCATATATATGTTTTAGCATACGGTATTTGTCTTTCTCTTTCTGATTTACTTCACTCTGTATGACAGACTCTAGGTCTATCCACCTCATTACAAATAGCTCAATTTCGTTTCTTTTTATGGCTGACTAATATTCCATTGTATATATGTGCCACATCTTCTTTATCCATTCATCCAATGATGGGCACTTAGGTTGTTTCCATGTCCGGGCTATTGTAAATAGAGTTGCAATGAATATTTTGGTACATGACACTTTTAGAATTATGGTTTTCTCAGGGTATATGCCCAGTGGTGGGATTGCTGGGTCGTATGGTAGTTCTATTTGTAGTTTTTGAAGGAACCTCCATACTGTTCTCCATAGTGGCTGTATCAATTTACATTCCAACCAACAGTGCAAGAGGGTCCCCTTTTCTCCACACCCTCTCCAGCATTCATTGTTTCTAGATTTTTTGATGATGGCCATTCTGACTCGTGTGAGATGATATCTCATTGTAGTTTTGATTTGCATTTCTCTAATGATTAATGATGTTGAGCATTCTTTCATGTGTTTGTTGGCACTCTGTATATCTTCTTTGGAGAAATGTCTATTTAGGTCTTCTGACCATTTTTGGATTGGGTTGTTTGTTTTTTTGTTATTGAGCTGCATGAGCTGCTTATAAATTTTGGAGATTAATCGTTGTCAGTTGCTTCATTTGCAAATATTGTCTCCCATTCTGACGGTTGTCTTTTGGTCTTGTTTATGGTTTCCTTTGCTGTGCAAAAGCTTTGAAGTTTCATTAGGTCCCATTTATTTATTTTTGTTTTTGTTTCCATTTCTCTAGGAGGTGGGTCATAAATGACCTTGCTGTGATTTATGTCATAGAGTGTTCTGCCTATGTTTTCCTCTAAGAGTTTGATAGTTTCTGGCCTTACATTTAGGTTTGTAATCCATTTTGAGGTTATTTTTGTGTATGGTGTTAGGGAGTGATCTAATCTCATACTTTTACATGTACCTGTCCAGTTTTCCCAGCACCACTTATTGAAAAGGCTGTCCTTTCTCCACTGTACACTCCTGCCACCTTTATCTAAGATAAGGTGACCATATGTGCGTGTGTTTATCTCTGGATTTTCTATCCTGTTCGATTGATCTTTCTGTTTTTGTGCCAGTACCATACTGTCTTGATTACTGTAGCTTTGAAGTATAGTCTGAAGTCAGGGAGCCTGATTCCTCCAGCTCCATTTTTCGTTCTCAAGACTTCTTTGGCTATTCGGGGTCTTTTGTACTTCCATACAAATTGTGAAATTTTTTGTTCTAGTTCTGTGAAAAATTCCATTTGTAGTTTGATAGGGATTGCATTGAATCTGTAGATTGCTTTGGGTAGTAGAATCATTTTCACAATGTTGATTCTTCCAATCCAAGAACATGGTATATCTCTCCATCTATTTGTATCATCTTTAATTTCTTTCAGCAGTGTCTTATAATTTTCTGCATACAGATCTTTTTTCTCCTTAGGTAGGTTTATTCCTAGATATTTTATTCTTTTTGTTGCAATGGTAAATGGGAGTGTTTTCTTGATTTCACTTTCAGATTTTTCATCATTAGTGTATAGGAATGCCAGAGATTTCTGTGCATTAATTTTGTATCCTGCCACTTTACCAAATTCATTGATTAGCTCTAGTAGTTTTCTGGTAGCATCTTTAGGATTCTCTATGTATAGTATCATGTCATCTGCAAACAGTGACAGCTTTACTTCTTCTTTTCCGATTTGGATTCCTTTTATTTCCTTTTCTTCTCTGATTACTGTGGCTAAAACTTCCAAAACTATGTTGAATAAGAGTGGTGAGAGTTGGCAACCTTGTCTTGTTCCTGATCTTAGTGGAAATGCTTTCAGTTTTTCACCATTGAGGACGATGTTGGCTGTGGGTTTGTCATATATGGCCTTTATTATGTTGAGGAAAGTTCCCTCTATGCCTACTTTCTGCAGGGTTTTTATCATAAATGGGTGTTGAATTTTGTCAAAAGCTTTCTCTGCATCTATTGAGATGATCATATGGTTTTTCTCCTTCAATTTGTTAATATGGTGTATCACGTTGATTGATTTGCGTATATTGAAGAATCCTTGCATTCCTGGAATAAACCCCACTTGATCATGGTGTATGATCTGTTTAATGTGCTGTTGGATTCTGTTTGCTAGTATTTTGTTGAGGATCTTTGCATCTATGTTCATCAGTGATATCGGCCTGTAGTTTTCTTTCTTTGTGACATCCTTGTCTGGTTTTGGTATCAGGGTGATGGTGGCCTCGTAGAATGAGTTTGGGACTGTTCCTCCCTCTGCTATATTCTGGAAGAGTTTGAGAAGGATAGGTGTTAGCTCCTCTCTAAATGTTTGATAGAATTCGCCTGTGAAGCGATCTGGGCCTGGGCTTTTGTTTGTTGGAAGATTTTTAATCACAGTTTCAATTTCAGTCTTGTGATTGGTCTGTTCATATTTTCTATTTCTTCCTGATTCAGTCTTGGCAGGTTGTGCATTTCTAAGAATTTGTCCATTTCTTCCAGGTTGTCCATTTTATTGGCATAGAGTTGCTTGTAGTAATCTCTCATGATCTTTTGTATTTCTGCAGTGTCAGTTGTTACTTCTCCTTTTTCATTTCTAATTCTATTGATTTGAGTCTTCTCCCTTTTTTGCTTGATGAGTCTAGCTAATGGTTTATCTATTTTGTTTATCTTCTCAAAGAACCAGCTTTTCATTTTATTGATCTTTGCTATTGTTTCCTTCATTTCTTTTTCATTTATTTCTGATCTGATTTTTATGATTTCTTCTGCCAACTTTGGGGTTTTTTGTTCTTCTTTCTCTAATTGCTTTAGGTGCAAGGTTAGGTTGTTTATTCGAGATGTTTCCTGTTTCTTAAGGTGGGCTTGTATTGCTATAATCTTCCCTCTTAGAACTGCTTTTGCTGCATCCCATAGGTTTTGGGTCGTTGTGTCTCCATTGTCATTTGTTTCTAGGTATTTTTTTATTTCCTCTTTGATTTCTTCAATGATCACTTCGTTATTAAGTAGTGTATTGTTTAGCCTCCATGTGTTTGTATTTTTTACAGATCTTTTCCTGTAATTGATATCTAGTCTCATAGCCTTGTGGTCGGAAAAGATTCTTGATACAATTTCAATTTTCTTAAACTTACCAAGGCTTGCTTTGTGACCCAGGATATGATCTATCCTGGAGAATGTTCCATGAGCACTTGAGATAAATGTGTGTTCTGTTGTTTTTGGATGGAGTGTCCTATAAATATCAATTAAGTCCATCTTGTTTAATGTATCATTTAAAGCTTGTGTTTCCTTATTTATTTTCATTTTGGATGATCTGTCCCTTGGTGAAAGTGGGGTGTTAAAGTCCCCTACTATGAATGTGTTACTGTCGATTTCCCCTTTTATGGCTGTTAGTATTTGCCTTATGTATTGAGGTGCTCCTATGTTGGGTGCATAAATATTTACAATTGTTATATCTTCTTCTTGGATCGATCCCTTGATCATTATGTCGTGTCCTTCTTTGTCTCTTCTAATAGTCTTTATTTTAAAGTCTATTTTGTCTGATATGAGAATTGCTACTGCAGCTTTCGTTTGATTTCCATTTGCATGAAATATCTTTTTCCATCCCCTTACTTTCAGTCTGTATGTGTCTCTAGGTCTGAAGTGGGTCTCTTGTAGACAGCAAATATATGGGTCTTGTTTTTGTATCCATTCGGCCAATCTGTGTCCTTTGGTGGGAGCATTTAGTCCATTTACATTTAAGGTAATTATCGATATGTATGTTTCTTTTCCCATTTTCTTAATTGTTTTGGGTTCATTATTGTAGGTCTTTTCCTTCTCTTGTGTTTCTTGCCTAGAGAAGTTCCTTTAGCAGTTGTTGTAAAGCTGGTTTGGTGGTTCTGAATTCTCTCAGCTTTTGCTTGTCTGTAAAGGTTTTAATTCCTCCATCAAATCTGAATGAGATCCTTGCTAGGTAGAGTAATCTTGGTTGCAGGTTTTTCACCTTCATCACTTTAAATATGTCCTGCCAGTCCCTTCTGGCTTGCAGAGTTTCTGCTGAAAGATCAGCTGTTAACCTTATGGGGATTCCCTTGTGTGTTATTTGTTGTTTTTCCCTTGCTGCTTTTAATATGTTTTCTTTGTATTTAATTTTTGACAGTGTGATTAATATGTGTCTTGGCATATTTCTCCTTGGATTTATCCTGTATGGGACTCTCTGTGCTTCCTGGACTTGATTAACTATTTCCTTTTCCATATTAGCGAAGTTTTCAACTATAATCTCTTCAAATATTTTCTCAGTCCCTTTTTCTCTTCTTCTTCTGGAACCCCTATAATTCAAATGTTGGTGTGTTTGATGTTGTCCCAGAGGTCTCTGAGACTGTCCTCAGTTCTTTTCATTCTTTTTTTCTTTATTCTGCTCTGCACTAGTTATTTCCACTATTTTATCTTCCAGGTCACTTATCCGTTCTTCTGCCTCAGTTATTCTGCTATTGATCCCATCTAGAGTATTTTTAATTTCATTTTTGTGTTGTTCATCGTTGTTTGTTTCATCTTTAGTTCTTATAGGTCCTTGTTAAATGTTTCTTGCATTTTGTCTATTCTGTTTCCAAGATTCTGGATCATCTTTACTATCATTATTCTGAATTCTTTTTCAGGTAGACTGCCTATTTCCTCTTCATTTGTTAGGTCTGGTGGGTTTTTATCTTGCTCCTTCATCAGCGGTGTGTTTTCCTGTCTTCTCATTTTGCTTAACTTACTGTGTTTGGGGTCTACTTTTTGCAGGCTGCAGGTTCGTAGTTCCCGTTGTTTTTGGTGTGTGTCCCCAGTGGCTAAGGTTGGTTCAGTGGGTTGTGTAGGCTTCCTGGTGGAGAGCACTAGTGCCTGTGTTCTGGTGGATGAGGCTGGATCTTGTCTTTCTGGTGGGCAGGTCCACGTCTGGTGGTGTGTTTTTGGGTGTCTGTGGACTTATTATGATTTTAGGCAGCCTCTCTGCTAATGGGTGGGGTTGTGTTCCTGTCTTGGTAGTTGTTTGGCATAGTATGTCCAGCACTGTAGCTTGCTGGTCGTTGAGTGAAGCTGGGTGCTGGTGTTGAGATAGAGATCTCTGGGAGATTTTCGCCATTTGATATTATGTGGAGCTGGGAGGTCTCTTGTGGACCAGTGTCCTGAAGTTGGCTCTCCCACCTCAGAGGCACAGCACTGACTTCTGGCTGCAGCACCAAGGGCCTTTCATCCACACGGCTCAGAATAAAAGGGAGAAAAAGTAGAAAGAAAGAATTAGTAGAAGTAGAAAGAAAGGAGGGAGGAAGGGAGGGAGGGAGGGAGGAAGGAAGGAAGGAAGGAGGAAAGGATGGAAAAAAAGAAAGGAGATAAAGTAAAATAAAATAAAGATAAAATATAATAAAGTTATTAAAAAATAATTATTAAGAGAAACAAAACAAAACAAAACAAAAACGGATGGTAAGAACCCTAGGACAAATTGTAGAAGCAAAGCTGTACAGACAAAATCTCACACAGAAGCATACACATACACACAAAAAGAGGAAAAGGGGAAAAAAATCATAAATCTTGCTCTCAAAGTCCACCTTCTTAATTTGCGATGATTAGTTGTCTATTCATGTATTCCACAGATTCAGGGTACATCAAGTTGATTGTGGAGCTTTAATCCGCTGCTTCTGAGGCTGCTAGGAGAGATTTCCCTTTTTCTTCTTTGTTCTCACAGCTCCCAGGGGCTCAACTTTGGATTTGGCCCCGCCTCTGCGTGTAGGTTGCTGGAGAGCGCGTCTGTTCTTCACTGAGACAGGAATGGCTTAAAGGAGCCGCTGATTCGGGGGCTCTGGCTCACTCAGACCGGGGGGAGGGAGGGGCACGGAGTGCGTGGCGAGCGTGCGGCGGCAGAGGCCGGCGTGACGTTGCCCCAGCCTGAGGCGCGCCGTGCGGGGGTTGTCCCTGGATCTCGGGACCCTGGCAGTGGCGGGCAGCACAGGCTCCCTGGAAGCGGGGTGTGGATAGTGACCTGTGCTCGCACACAGGCTTCTTCGTGGCGGCAGCAGCAGCCTTAGCGTCTCATTCCCGTCTCTGGGGTCCGCGCTTTTAGCCGCGGCTCGTGCCCGTCTCTGGAGTTCCTTTAAGCAGCGCACTTAATCCCCTCTCCTCGCGCACCAGGAAACAAAGAGGGAAGAAAAAGTGTCTTGCCTCTTCGGCAGCTCCAGACTTTTCCCTGGACTCACTCCCGGCTAGCCGTGGCGCACTAACCCCTTGCAGGCTGTGTTCACGCCGCCAACCCCAGTCCTCTCCCTGCGCTGCGACTGAAGCCTGAGCCTCAACTCCCAGCCCCGCCCGCCCTGGCGGGTGAGCAAACAAGCGTCTCAGGCTGGTGAGTGCCGGTTCGCCCTTATCCTCTGTGCGGGAATCTCTCCACTTTGCCCACCGCACCCCTGTGGCTGCGCTCTCCTCCGCTGTTCCGTAGCTTTCCCCCTCCGCTACCCGCAGTCTCCGCCCGCAAAGGGGTTTCCTAGTGTGTGGAAATCTTTCCCCCTTCACAGCTCCCTCCTTCTGGTGCAGGTCCCGTCCCTATTCTTTTGTCTCTGTTTATTCTGTTTTCTTTTGCCCTACAGGTATGTGGGGGGGTTTCTTGCCTTTTGGGAGGTCTGAGGTCTTCTGCCAGCATCTAGTAGGTGTTCTGTAGGAGTTGTTCCACGTGTAGATGTATTTCTGGTGTATCTGTGGGGAGGAAGGTGATCTCCGCGTCTTACTCTTCAGCCATCTTCCTGGAAGCTGGCCCTGTGTTTTATTTTAGAGGTTTTGTGGATGTTGATTCTTTTCAGTTTTTGTATTCAGCATTGGAGAAGGTGGAGTGTTTGTTGCTCGGTGGTTTTTAGTTAAAGTATAAATACTAAACCCTTTTAATGTCTTTACCTTCTTTTATCATAAAGGCCAAAATGTGTGGCTCCTCCTATGGCTTTACCACATGCTCTTCTCTTACTCTTAAGCCACTGACATTTCTTTTAGATCCTCAAACAAAGCATGTTCCTTCCTCCCTCAGAGCTTTTGCATGTGCTGTTCCCCCTGCCTGGAATATAATTCCTCTGTACTCACTCTCTGCATCCTGCCATCCTTCACCTTGAAAATTGTTATTCATTCTTTGGCTCTCATCTGGGAGCAGGAAGACTTTCCTGATTTCCCACAAATGGTCATGTTCCCCAGTTGTGCTATATTGTACCTTTTCTACATTGCACTTACTCTAGTTTTCATTTATTTATGTATGTATTTGATTCCTTTTGTTTCTCCCACAAGATTGTAAGTTCCAGGAAGGTAAGGACCATTATTTTATCATTTTATCCTCTGTCTTGAATAGTCCCTGGCACAGAGAAAAGACTCAGTTCATCAAAATTCTGTTGAAAAAATAAAAACCCAGTTTTTTTTTTTATTTTATTCTACCTGTTTTATTTCCCCCCCAGCAAAGCAGGTTTTCACATGAATGTAGTAGGGAAGCCCTCTACGTAGAGAGAGCTGAGTTCATTCTGGCTGCTCTGTCCAAATCCCCAGCTACATCCCCTTTAACTTTTGCATGTCTGAGATATTGGCTGAGAGCAGTAAATAAGCACAGGAAGAAGAGAGATTTTTCCTTCCTATTCTGTTGCGTCATCCATAATATTCACTCATTCCTTCTTTTATGCAATCTGTATGCCCACCCTGCCCCATTACTATGCCACTCTGAGGTTTAAGGTAATGGCTCAATGCCAATATTGCTCCTACCTGCTGGAAGACGGTACCAGATATTTTGAAGTATAAGTCTTACAACTGTGGCCACCTAAGGCCTAAATAACTGAACATCAGGATACTCAAATTAATAGATTATAGAACTCAATCCTTCTAGTTTATGAAGAACTATTTATAAATAGAAGTAATATTAAATTAACCGGTGAAATTGAGAATAACCATTTCAGGATGAAGACTCAGATAATAAGAAACAATTATCAGTTAAATAATAATAGTTTATTTGATCTATTTGTAGGTATGTCTGACTGGATTCACAGACCAAAAAAAAAAGGCACTCTTTTCTGTTAGATCTGTTCACAGCTCAAGCCCAAGTAATAAGTGATGAGCAGTAATTTGACCCTTTGTTGTAAAGTTTTTCCTAATTTGAATTGGGGTCATATCTTCCTCGGAGAGGAATGGAATGTAGCTGGGCACTGACTGAGTAGTCAAGTGGGGTGTGAGCTGAAGAGAAGCAGGAGAGCCTTCCAACCTGTGACTGGTGAACATTTTATTACTCCCTGTGTTTTTCCAAATCTTGTGCTGCTCTTCTGATTGGGGAAGGTGGAGAGGCAGTTTCCAAATATCTTGTAAGGTCTTTTGGAGGAAGTAGGAAACAAAGTGGCCTCATCCCTCTGTGGACTAAGTCTTAGAGAATTGGCACCCTAATAAGACAGCTGTGGAGTAAGCAGCTCAGGTAGGCAATTTTGGCATCAAGGAAACATGAGAGCTGCCTTAAGAGGTATCCTGTCTCCATCTTGGCTTGAGATGCTGACATCTTCTTTACTGTGGCCTGATGCGTGATGCTGTGCCTGTATCATTGTAGAGCATGTGGAACTATCCAGGAATAGAAAGTGGCTTGTTGTATAGTTATCTTACCCCAGGTTGTTAAGACTCTAGGGTCATGCTGCTGCTGAGCCCTCCTGCAGGCCCCATTCCAAATGTTCAGCAGAGCTGAGCTTTTTATGAGGCTATCTCAGAAGTGATTGTACCTAGGGAGTCATCACAAGTAGAATGGTTGTTTACCAAACTGATTAAAGACTTAGTGAGACAGAACAGGATGGTAATAATGGCGTACAACATTGGACGGCTTTTCATATGCTTATCTACTGTCTGTATATATTTTGGAGAAGGTGTCTGTTTAAATATTTTCCCTACTTTTTACTTGAGTTGTCTATTTTCTAATTGTTGAGTTTTAAGAGGTTTTTTTGGTATATTTTGCTTACAAGTATTTTTTTTATCAGATATGTGTTTTCCAAATATCTTCTTTTAGTCTGTGGCTTGTCTTCTCATTCCCTTTACAGTTCCCAGAGAGAAATTTTTAATTTTAATAAAGAATAAGTGATCAGAAAGAAAAGAACAGAATGGTAAGACAGGGTTGAATGGGGAAAGACTTGTCACATTCTAAAACAGGAGAAGCTAGCAACATTGACAGAACCATAGTGCTACTGTAGGACTTCTTGGTATAGTAGGAAGTACTTGGAGAAGCTGGGAGCTCAGTGACGATCCTGCCAGAGACTTGTTGACATTACTCCCACTCCCCTGTCTTTCCCAGGTTGGAAATCTATCGTTTTTTGCATGCTTATTATGACAGGCACTTTATACATGCCTCAAATCCTCACAACAGCCCTAAAAGGTTGGACCACCAGGCTTACATGCCTATAAATCTTTCCTGCCAATCTTATGTACCCTGAGACACCTCTGACTTCCCAGGTTTAGATGAAATGATACATTTGGAATCTGGCTCTGAAGTAGCCATTGGGGAGCTGGATGACATAACACAGAGGTATGGAGGAATTAGCTCTGCATGGGAGTGAGATGGGAGATAGGGGTGCAGTACCAGGTAGACACTATCACTTTTCTTTGTCGCCTCCATGAACTGCTCCATGGTATAGTTGCTGTTTGCAAACCTTACAAAGAAATATCCTTTGCTGAATGACCTGCTAGAGCTCTTCATGGCTTTTCGTGAAGCTAATGTAATTATGCATTACACTGCGCTGCTTTGTGCGTTTCTTTGCTCTCCTTGCCCTGTTTTCTTGTCCTCACTGCTCCTCCTAAATAAAGGGCTTCTACCTTCTAAACAAATTATCAACCCTTTATATGCCTTAAGTTCTGCTTTCTAGGGGACCTGAGCTAAGACATACTATTATCTGAAATAGACAAAATTAAGGTATGTATAATTTACCTTATAAATTATATGTATATATATTTATTCTGTTCTTGTATTATTGAATCTTTTCCTAGCTGACCTATTATTCTCTCCTTCATATACTATCTAATCCTCTCCACAAGGTATTGACATTTCCAAAAGATGCTTTATTAGCAGTGAGCTTGGAGTTTGCTTTATTTTTCTATGATGTCATGCACAAATATTTTAGACTTCGGAATACTGAAGGAAAATAATTCATTACTTTATGTTTTTATCTTTTACACGTCCTGGAAATTGGGAGCTGATTTAATATCCGTCATATTGCTTATCACAGGGCCTGGCACATTGTATCTTCTCAATAAATGTTTCTTGAATGAAGGAATGATAATAACCTCAAGCCGCTAAAATAAAGAAGCAACTCCGTTTTTCTTTAGCTTTTTTTTCCTATGCAGCTCCTTCTTATACACAACTTTTGCTACTGAAATGTTTAATCCGGAGGGAGTTGATTGTGTTATTTAAGTTTTTCAGGAATTGACTTATCATAGATCAGATTGATTTTTAAATTACTTTGGAGAGACCCAGTGAGTTTTGCAATTGAGGTCATATATTTGGAAAAAGGTATTATCTCAGTAGGACTGTAGTTATTGTTCAAGATTTTTCAGCTGCTGAATATTAAAAAAAAAAGACACATCGGTAGGCATATATCAGCAAACACCAACCAAGGAGTAAACTCTTCTAGCTTCAAGGATGCTGCAGTTTTCAGTGATGAGTCAATAGAGTCATTCATATTTAAATGCTAAAGATTAAAGTTTATTTTATACTTCACTCCATGTAGCACCCCTGTTGGGATGCTTTTGCATGAAAAACACTGTAAACACCTTGACTATTTCATACAATTATATTATTTTAGTCTCTAATTCTATTTAAATGTTCATAAAGAAATATGGAGGTCTCCTCATTTTCTGGGAAATTCTGTAAGTTGTTCTGTCCTTACATTAGTTAACACGAGCTGCTGTAACAGAGAAACTCCACAATCTCAGGGGCTTTACATTATAAGCATTAATTTCTTCTTTATATCAAAGACTAATGTAGATGTACATGGTTAGGTGGTTTTCACTCCAGCATTGACTGAAGAATTTAGGCTTCTTTCATCTTGTTGTTCTGCCACTTGCCATCTTCAGCAGGAGGTTGGAGGAGACTCCCATGGTCATGTGCTGGATTATTTCCATTGGGTCTAGATATGATGTACATCACTTCTGCCCCCATTCTACAAGCCAGAGCTATGTCATATGGCCATGTCTAAATGCCAGGGAAGCTGGGAATTATGACCTGGCCATGTGTCCAAAAGGGTTTCAGTGATTAGTGGCAGTGTCTGACAGTTCTTAAAGAGTATATTGATCCTAAAGGATTTGAGGGTAGCCTGGCTAGCTCAGTTGGTAGAGCATGAGATCTTAAAGGGTTTGACGGCATTTTTAAAGATTATTCATTTCTCAACATTTTTGCAATGTTTTTCTTTCCAAGTTACATTCATCAATTTAATGGCAAAAGCTGCTTGTGCTATGAAAACAAGATGGGGTAGGTGTCAGGCTGCATAGACAGAAAATTTCTAGAGGATTGATGTATTTTGAGTGATGTTTTTTCTTTTTGACTCTCAAATGTTTGATTTTTCAAGCTCCTAAGTGAGTAAAAACATATTTTAAAAAAGTGAATGGAGACAAATCTGCCTTGGATTTTTTTTGTACTCTGAATTCTGTTTACCAGTGTAAAACTGCAACTTTAATTTCAGGGGATTTAGGAATTTGGGAATCTTTCATGCTGTCAACATGAATAAATCATATCTCAAAATAATGTCCAACATCTAATTTAATATTTACAACACCTCAAAGAATGTTAACTATGATAAGTTTATAAATTTTTTTATTTAGGCTTTTTTTTCCTAACATCTTTATTGGAGTTTAATTGCTTTACAATGTTGTGTTAGTTGCTGCTGTATAACAAAGTGGATCAGCTATATGTATACATATATCCCCACATCCCCTCCCTCTTGTGTCTCCCTCCCACCCTCCCTATCCCACCCCTCTAAGTGGTCACAAAGCACGAGCTTATCTCCCTGTGCTATGTGGCCGCTTCCCACTAGCTACTGTTTTACATTTGGTAGTGTATATATATCCATGCCACTCTCTCATTCATCCCAGCTTACCCTTCCCCCTCCCCGTGTCCTCAAGTCCATTCTCTACGTCTGTGTCTTTATTGCTATCCTGCCCCTAGGTTCATCAGAACCATTTTTTTTTTTTTAGATTCCATGTATATGTGTTAGCATACGGTATTTGTTTTTCTGACGTACTTCACTCTATGACAGACTCTAGGTAGATCCACCACACTACGAGTAACTCAATTTCATTTCTTTATATGGCAGAATAATATCCCATTGTATATATGTGCCACATCTTCTTTATCCATTCATCTGTCAGTGGACACTTAGGTTGCTTCCATGTCCTGGCTATTGTAAATAGTGCTGCAGTGAACATTGTGGTACATGACTCGTTTTGAATTATGGTTTTCTCAGGGTATATGCCCAGTGGTGGGATTGCTGGGTCATATGGTAGTTCTGTTTTTAGTTTTTAAAGGAACCTCCATACTGGTCTCCATGGTGGCTGTATCAATTTACATTCCCACCAAAAGTACAAGAGGGTTCCCCTTTCTCCACACCCTCTCCAGCATTTATTGTTTGCAGATTTTTTGATGATGACCATTCTGACCGGTGTGAGGTGATACCTCATCGTAGTTTTGATGTGCATTTCTCTAATAATTAGTGATGTTGAGCGTCCTTTCATGTGTTTGTTGACAATCTGTATATCTTTTTTGGAGAAATGTCTATTTAGGTCTTCTGCCCATTTTTGGATTGGGTTGTTTGTTTTTTTGTTATTGAGCTGTATGAGCTGCTTGTATATTTTAGAGATTAATCCTTTGTCAGTTGCTTTGTTTGCATATACTTTCTCCCATTATAGGGTTGTCTTTTCGTCTTGTTTATGGTTTCCTTTGCTGTGCAAAAGCTTTTAAGTTTCATTAGGTTCCATTTGTTTATTTCTGTTGTTATTCCCATTTCTCTAGGAGGTGGGTCAAAAAGGATCCTGCTGTGATTTATGTCATAGAGTGTTCTGCCTATGTTTTCCTCTAAGAGTTTATAGTGTCTGGCCTTACATTTAGGTCTTTAATCCATTTGGAGTTTATTTTTGTGTATGGTGTTAGGGAATGTTTTAATTTCATTCTTTTACATGTAGCTGTCCAGTTTTCCTAGCACCACTTATTAGGAGGCTGTCCTTTCTACATTGTGTATTCTTGCCTCCTTCATCAAAGATAAGGCAACCATTGTAAAGGAAGTATACTCCAATAAAGTTGTTAAAAAAAAAATAAGGTGACCATATGTGCGTGTGTTTATCTCTGGATTTTCTATCCTGTTCGATTGATCTATCTTTCTGTTTTTGTGCCAGTACCATACTGTCTTGATTACTGTAGCTTTGTGGTATAGTCTGAAGTCTGGGAACCTGATTCCTCCAGCTCCGTTTTTCTTTCTCAAAATTGCTTTGGCTGTTTGGGGTCTTTTGTGTTTCCATACAGATTGTGAAATTTTTTGTTCTAGTTCTGTGAAAAATGCCATTTGTAGTTTGATAGGGATTGCATTGAATCTGTAGATTGCTTTGGGTAGTATAGTCATTTTCACAATGTTGATTCTTCCAATCCAAGAACATGGTATATCTCTCCATCTGTTTGTATCATCTTTAATTTCTTTCATCAGTGTCTTATAGTTTTCTGCATACAGATCTTTTGTCTCCTTAGGTAGGTTTATTCCTAGGTATTTTATTCTTTTTGTTTCACTGGTGAGTGGGATTGTTTCCTTAATTTCTCTTTACGATCTTTTGTTGTTAGTGTATAGGAATGCAAGAGATTTCTGTGCATTAATTTTGTATCCTGCAACTTTACCAGATTCATTGATTAGCTCTTGTAGTATTTTGGTGGCATCTTTAGGATTATCCATGTATAGTATCATGACCTCTTCAAACAGTGACGATTTTACTGTTCTTTTCCAGTTTGGATTCCTTTATTTCTTTTTCTTCTCTGATTGCCATGGCTAGCACTTCCAAAACTGTGTTGAATTATAGTGGTGAGAGGGGACATCCTTGTCTTTTCCTGATCTTAGTGGAAATGCTTTCAGTTTTTCACCATTGAGAATGATGTTTGCTGTGGGTTTTCGTATATGACCTTTATTAGGTCGAGGTAGGTTCCTTCTATGCCCACTTTCTGGAGAGTTTTTGTCATAAATGGGTGTTGAATTTTGTCAAAAGCTTTTTCTGCACCTATTGAGATGATCATATGGTTTTTATTCTTCAGTTTGTTAATATGGTGTCTCACATTGATTCACTTGGGTATATTGAATCCTTGCATCCCTGGGATAAATCCCACTTGATCATGGTGTATGAACTTTTTAATGTGTTGTTGGATTCTGTTTGCTAGTATTTTGTTGAGGATTTTTGCATCGATATTCATCAGTGATATTGGTCTGTAATTTTCTTTTTTTTGTAGTATCTTTGTCCAGTTTTGGTATCAGGGTGTTGGTGGCCTCCTAGAATGAGTTTTCAAGTGTTCCTTCCTCTGCAGTTTTTTGGAAGAGTTTGAGAAGGATGGGTGTTAGCTCTTCTCTAAATGTTTGATAGAATTCACCTGTGAAGCCATCTGGTCCTCGCCTTTTGTTTGTTGGAAGATATTTAATCACGCTTTTAATTTAATTATTTCTGATTGGTCTGTTCATATTTTCTGTTTCTCCCTGGTTCAGCCTTGGAAAGTTATACCTTTCTAAGAATTTGTCCATTTCTTCCAGGTTGTCCATTTTTTTTGGCATAGAGTTGCTTGTAGTGCAACTCTTATGCGCTACAAGCATAAGCATCTTATGATGCTTTGTATTTCTGTGGTGTCCATTGTAACCTCTTCTTTTTCATTTCTAATTTCATTGATTTGAGCCCTCTCCCTCTTCTTCTTGATGAGTCTGGCTAATGGTTTATGAATTTTGTTTATCTTCTCAAAGAACCAGCTTTTAGTTTTATTGATCTTTGCTATTGTTTTCTTTGTTTCTGTTTCCTTTTTTCTGCTCTGATCTTTATGATTTCTTTCCTTCTACTAACTTTGGGTTTTGTTTGTTCTTCTTTCTCTAGTTTCTTTAGGTTTAAAGTTAGATCATTTATTTGAGATGTTTGTTGTTTCTTGAGGTAGGATTGTATTGCTAAAGACTTCTCTCTTAGTACTGCTTTTGCTGCATCCCATAGGTTTTGGATCGTCGTGTTTTCATTGTTTGTCTCTAGGTATTTTTTGATTTCCTCTTTGATTTCTTCAGTGATCTCTTGATTATTTAGTGACGTGTTGTTCAGCCTCCACGTGTTTGTATTTTTTACGTTTTTTTCCCTGTAATTGATTTTTAGTCTCATAGCATTGTGGTCAGAAAAGATGCTTGATATGATTTCAGTTCTCTTAAATTTACTGAGGCTTGATTTGTGACTCAAGATTTCATCTATCCTGGAGACTGCTCTGTGTGCACTTGAAAAGAAAGTGTAATCTGCTGCTTCTGGATGGAATGTCTTATAAATATGAATTAAATGCATCTGGTCTGTTGTGGCATTTAAAGCTTGTGTTTCCTTATTCATTTTTTGTCTGGATGATCTGTCAACTGGTGTAACTGAGGTGTTAAAGTGCCCCGCTATTATTGTGTTGTTGTTGATTTCCTCTTTTATAGCTGTTAGCATTTGCCTTATGTATTGAGGTGCTCCTATGTTGGTTGCATATATATTTATAATTGTTATATCTTCTTCTTGGATTGATCCCTTGATCTTTATGTAGTGTCCTTCCTTGTCTCTTGTAATAGTCTTTTTTTTAAAGTCTATTTTATCTGATACGAGTATTGCTACTCCAGCTTTCTTTTCATTTCCATTTGTATCGAATATCTTTTTCCATCCCCTCACTTTTAGTCTGTATGTGTCCCTAGGTCTGAAGTGGCTCTTTTGTAGACAGCTTATATGTATATGGGTATTGTTTTTGTATCCATTCAGTGAGCCTTTATCTTTTGGTTGGAGCATTTAATCTATTCACATTTGAGGTAATTTTCGATATGTATGTTCCTTTTACTATTTTCTTAATTGTTTTGGGTTTGTTTTTGTAGGTCCTTTTCTTCTCTTGTGTTTCCCACTTAGAGAAGTTCCTTTAGCATTTATTGTAGAGCTGGTTTAGTGGTGCTGAATTCTCATAGCTTTTGCTTGTATATAAAGCTTTTGGTGTCTCCGTCAAATCTGAATGAGATCCTTGCTGGGTAGAGTAATCTTGGTTGTAGGTTCTTCCCTTTCATCACTTTAAATATATCGTGCCTCTCCCTTCTGGCTTGTAGAGTTTCTGCTGAGAATTCAGTTGTTAACCTTATGGGAGTTCCCTTGTATGTTATTTGTCATTTTTCTCCCGTTGCTTTTAATAATTTTTCTTTGTCTTTAATTTTTGTCAGTTTGATTGCCATGTGTCTTGGCGTGTTTTTCCTTCGTGTAACCTGCCTGGGACTCTCTGAACTTCCTGGACTTGGGTGGCTATTTCCTTTCCCATTAAGGAAGTTTTTGACTATAATCTCTTCAAATATTTTTTTGGGTCCTTTTTCTCTCTTCTCCTTCTGGGACCCCTATAATGAGAAAGTTGTTGCTTTAATGTTGTCCCAGAGGTCTCTTAGGTTGTCTTCATTTCTTTTCATTTTTTTTCTTTATTCTGTTCCACGGCAGTAAATTCCACCATTTTGTCTTCCAGGTCACATATCTGTTCTTCTGCCTCAGTTATTCAGCTATTGATTCCTTCTGGTGTATTTTTCATTTCAATTATTGTTTGTTCATCTCTGTTTGTTTCGTCTTTAATTCTTCTAGGTGTTTGTTCTTTAATTCTTCTAGGTCTGTGTTAAACATTTCTTGCATCTTCTCAATCTTTGCCTGCATTGTTTTTCTGAGGTCCTAGATCATCTTCACTATCATTATTCTGTCATCTTTATCTGGAAGGTTGTCTATCTCCTCTTCATTTAGTTGTTCTTCTGGGGTTTTATCTGTTCCTTCATGTGGGACATAGTCCTCTGCCTTTTCATTTTGTATATCTTTCTGTGAATGTGGTTTTCATTCCATAGGCTGCAAGATTGTAGTTCTTCTTTTTTGTGCTGTCTGCCCTCTCCCTCTCAAATTTTTTGTTTATTTGTCCAATAAGTATAAAAAAAGTGATTGCTTTTGCCACTTTTTAAGTTCCATTTCTGTGAGACCTCTGTGTGCACAAATTAAATTTATTTCTTTTTCTCATGTTTATCTGTCTGTGTCAATTTTATAATTATTCCATCCACAAGAACTCAAGATGGGTAGAGTGGGAAAATTCCCCCTCCCCAACAATGATCATTATCAAATGCTGGATAAATTAGCCTTCCTTATGTTTAATGACTCATGATCTGTAATGGACAGTGTTGTTATAGTGCAAGGGTTGGCAAGCATTTTCTGTAATTGGCCTGATGGCATATATTTTAGAATCTGTGGGTCACTAACAGTCTTTGTTGAATATTCTTTTTATGTTTGTAGTTTTACAACACTTTAGATATTTAAAAAACATTCTTAATTCATATGAAAGTAGGCTGTCAGACAGATTTGGTGTATGGGCTACTGACCTCTCTGATATACATGAATGGAGAAATTAACTGAATAAATAAGCAACATGGAATTAAGAGAAAGCATCTGTGTTCATTAATAAGTTAAGGTGAAAATGCTGATATTTACGGAGCACAATGTATGAGTGGGATGTTTCACGTCCAGACTTGGAAGAGGAAAGGAGTGCTTGCATGTTGGAGCTACTTAAATGGAAGAGGAAGAAAGTAGAATCACAAAAATGCCTATTATAGCATCAGATATAAATGTTATGTAAGAGCCCCAGAATAGCATGATGGCTGTAAACATGTCAGATATAAAAGCCAAGAGCCTAATTACAGTTCCCATCTAGTCTAATCCTGTTACCATTAGCAACAGGGAGGACAGCATCTGGGTTTGCTATCCTACTAGTCTGATTTATTCCTAGCTTTTCTCCCCCCAAGCAATTGCTACCACTGTAGAGTACTGTAGGGAAAGAGATATCCAAAGACATCTGCTGTCTGTTTTAGACCACGCCTCCTCGGGTGAAGGGACAGTCTCTTGGTGGACTTTTTATAGGTCATGATTGGTTCCTTGGCTTGGAAATCCTACAATAAATTTTTAGTTCATTCATTCAAAACAGATTAACTTCTGGAAATAGATTCATGCTAACCTATTTCTATAAAGTGAGCTTGGCTCCAGAATATGACATTGATTGTTTTCACTATTCCCATCCCCCTACCCCCCACCTCCTCCTCTTGTCACCAATATTATTTCCACTCAGGAAACCAATTTGGCACAAAGTTGCTTAGTTAGCAAAGAATTAGACAAAGAGGATTAGATATTCTTTTTTTTTTTTTTTTTTTTTTTTGCGGTACGCGGGCCTCTCGCTGTTGCAGCCTCTCCCATTGCAGAGCACAGGCTCCAGATGTGCAGGCTCAGCAGCCATGGCTCACGGGCCTAGCCGCTCCGCGGCATGTGGAATCTTCCCAGACCGAGGCATGAACCTGTGTCCCTTGCATCAGCAGGCGGACTCTCAACTACTGCGCCACCAGGGAAGCCCGATTAGATATTCTTAAGGAATGTGTACCTCAAGCTAAGGCAGCCTGATGGATTGCTTTTCTCTACTCTTGAGATATTTGTATCAAGAACCAGGAATCAAATAACTTTTCTTTCTAGACAGTGCTGAATTAAGACTGACAAACTCTTACTCTCCGATGCCCTTTTCTATTAGTCACCAAATCACTATTTCCTCCAATGTAACTGAATAGTTTATAGCTTTCTAAAATGATTATGTGAACATTTCAGAGCCTACTATGTGCCAGGTGATATAGTGGGAATATGGTGATGAACAGAAAGCAAATTACTGGCCCTCAAGAAACTCACAGTTAAATTTAGTACTATAATAACTATGAGAGTGGTAAGCTTAGACATGCACAGAACACTGAAAAAGGACACCAGACTCAGCCTGCAGGAATTAGAGTAAAATGATGCTGGAGGAGTTAGGAAATAAGAGGTAGAAGAACTTTTCAGGCAGAGAGAACAGTATGTGTAAAGGAAGACTGTATATCATGCCCAACTAGCTATAGATAATTTTGTGTGGTTCAAGTGATGGGTGGGAGCAGGGAGGATGCCAGATTGGAAGAATAAAGACATGAGCAGGGGCCAGGTTATGACGTCTTATGTATTATTGTAATGAGTATATGTTTCATCTGAATGGCAGTTGGGAATCTTCTCCTGGGGTAAGTTGTTTCTTCAGATTAGTGTTTATAACTTCATTTTACTAGAGAATGACTTTTTATTGACCTAGTGCTAATTTGTTTTGGGTAGAAAACCCTATTTGGAGCTGATGGTCACTTCTGTATAAATTGGTATTTTATCGGTTTGCAGTTGGTATAAAACTGCTGCATAACAGGCCATCCAAAAACTCAGCGGCTTAAAACAACAATTTTTTATTCTCGTGGGTCTGTGGGTTGGCTTGGGATTGCCTGATGTCGGCTTAGATTGCTTTGGAGGTTCTGGTGATCTTGAGTGGGCTCATGCTACAGTTCTCTGGGGGTGGATCGATCATGTTTTCTTTGACTAGATGACTTTTGCACATGTGCCTCTAAGCCTCCTCCTGAGATTAAGAGGCTACCCTGGGCATGCCCCGCTCATGGTGATGGTAGAGGTGTTGGAGGGTGAGAACCATTTAAGACCTAGGCTTAGAATTGTTACACCATTACTTCCTCCCTCTCTATAAACCAAAGCAAGTAACAAGATCAAGCCCAACATCAATGGAGTAAGTATATTAGTCCCATGGAAGTGAAGTGAGGAGGATGGAGTGAATATGTCTTAAAAATAATCTATCATAGGAATAATAATAGTATTTTTTGTGTGTGAGGATTAAATGAAAAATAATCCATGTAAGGTACTCAGCATAGAGTCTATCATATAAAAAAGCATTCAATAACTGCTAGCTGCTATTATTATTATTATTTGTTACATAGTGAAGTTAAATGATTTTGTGTATTTGTCAGTTCTGGCGGGAAATGAATGTCACTCCCAAAGGTTGGGTTGAAGATGATTTATTGGAGGTATTATTTACAGAGATGGGCATGGTTAAGGGAAATCATAAAAAATTAGAAGCCATTACCACCCTTACACCTGAGAGACAAGATTTTACCCAGATTCAATAACAGCTTCAGCTACGGGAGAGGTGCTGCCTGATAGGAGCTGTGGCCTTAGAGAAAAGAACATAGCTACTGCCAAAACCTTGGCCTAGCAGGGAGGGAGCTGGTGGAATAAATACCTTTTCCTTTCTCTTCTCCTACTCTCTGGTTTTCTGCCATATCCTCACATTATCTGATCCCAGCCAGAAGCCAAAAGGCAAGGAATCTTAGTGACTTAGCCTGTAGAAGTCAGCATCCCAGGGTGCAGAATAAGGAAGAGAAAGGTGGGGAATGGATGTGAAGGGGCAAACAGAATAACCAGCATGCTTTCTGAGTCAATGAGTTTTCAAATAAAAAATATCCCTTTTCTTCTCTTTAGTATTTTTTTAATTAGAATCTGGCTTTCCAGAAAAGTTTGTTGCTTTCTCTTCCTTTTTTATTTTGTTGTGAGCACATATCACTACCAAAAACATTATAAGCTTAAAATGTCAGTGGTTTCATTATTCAGCTAAGCACAAAGAAAACTATGCCTAAATAAGGGGACCAGACCAAACAGCACATGGATAAGGGATTGAATCAGTGTCCTGAATCAGTAGAAAATCTATTTTCACAGTTTGGAAATTGGATCATTGCTGTTGCAGAATTAGAAAACACCTCTTCCCTCATTGCTTTTTGAAATTATTTTATGCTGTGCAGTGATTCAACATTCCTGTGAAATTGAATGGAGAGATCATCATGGTTTAGAGAAAAATGACCTCATGGTGAACTTGGTCCATCTCTGCTGTCAGCTAGCCAAAGTCTTCTGAAAACTGCTAGAAAAAGTATTTCCTTATAAAGTAGTTCTCATCATAATTAAATTCTCTACTAAGTAAAAGGAATTTTTTTTTCATAAGTTTAGAATCTGGGCAGAAATTCTGATTCTTTCTCTTTCTATTTTTTCCCCTCTATAGGCTGTCTTTCTTCTGTTTCTTATATTTCTGTTTTATGTATTTTTCATTTCTCTCTTAGTTTTATTCTCTTCTTTTTTTGGGGGGGGAGGGTCATTCATTCTGACAGATCATAGTCACAGGCATTCATTCATCTGCTTAACAGATGTTTGTGAAGAACTCCTTGTGACGTGGAGACAGAGCAGCCTCTCCTTTCATTACATTATGTGGATGACCAACCTGTCTTTACCTGTAATATTTATTTCAGTTCTGTTTTGCTATTTTTTTTGCAGTATTTTTTATTTCTTCCCCTGCAGTCTCTGAATTTCTTCTTGTGATTATATTTACTTTGTCATGAATTCCCAATTCCCAATACTTTGTCTTGACTCATTAGTATAAAAGAGCCCATTTATTTACCTGTCAAATTTGGAGATGGGTACCCTTTTGCCTTCCAGGTTGAAGGTAATGCTAACATTTAAAAAGACCAGTTACTGACCTGCCTGTGGCCAAGTTTCTACTTACACTTTCCAAAGGGTTGGAAGGTTTGTTCAGACCCACGGAACTGGCAGCAAAGTAAATTTGGACAGTTTGTGGTTAATCTCAAAGCCCAGAGCCTGGGACTAACCATATTTTTTCAATATCCATCTCAAATATTTATCTTATATCTCCTACTTGGGCCAAGTATTTCATAGAATGTAAGCTCCATGAGAGCAGGACCCTTGTTCTTTGCCATGTCCATAGTACATAGAGCAATGACATAGAAAGTGCTCAATAATAAATGTTTGTTTGTAGAATAAATGTATTATACATGTCAATGGTATAGGAGAGACTTACAGAAGAGGAACCAGGAGAGGGGGAAGTAAACTCACATTTCATGAACTACTATGTGCCAGTTACTATTCTGTATATAATTTAATTTATTCTTACAATAATCTTATGAGATGATTGTTATTTTCCTATTTTATGTGAGGAAATTGAATCTCATAGAAGTTAAGTAACTTGGCCAAAGCTACACAGCCAGTTTGTGGCAGAAGTGGAATTCAAACCTGTTTGTCTGATTCAAATGTGTATCTTCTTCCCCCTCTATATTCCTTACTTGTGATCCAGAAATATATGAAGATAAAGGAACTGGATCCATGGGTGGAGGGGGAGTTAGATATATACTAAAGGCTGCAAATTTTCTATGACATTTAAAACATTTTTGTGTTTTTCTTTCAAACATAGTATAAAAGAAATAAATTTAAATCCTATTTGGGATCGTTTGGATAACCACTTTATAACTAAGCGCTGCTGCATGATTTCCTGGAAGACCTGTACTTGTGCTTGTGTTTATAGTTTCACTGAAGACAAGTGGTACTCTTTAAATGTCACAGCCTATTGTAAAGAGAACAGAGATGGACTTAATCCATAATCACTGCTTTGCACCAAGCTAAGGCCAAGTCACATCAAGGCATGGTTAACAAATGAATTTGCATAATAATAGTGAGTATCCTTTATGTTGGAAGTAGCGGCTTAGCTTCAGCAAAACATCATTCATCACATTAGATTAATGTTAATTTGAAGGTTATTGGTTTAGGAGTTTCGATTTATTCAATTTATAATTTTCAATTTTTATAGTTGTATAGGAGTTAGAAGCATAAGTAATTTATACCTCGTTTTATTTTTGTATATTCTTAAATGATTCTATAATAAAATATATTGCCAACATGATAGTGTTTCCTATTTCAAATTTTCTCTTTTAAAATACGTAACACTTTATTCAAGTATGAAAAAGTGATATAGCTGCTTGTGAACTAGTATATGTCTTTCATTTGATTGTAAGCTTCTCAAAGACAGAATCCATGTGATACTCATTTTGCAATCCCTACTCCACACCCTGGTACCTAGCATGTGGATGGTGTCAGCATGCAGGGGTAGGGAGTGCATGGTGTCAGAGGTAGGGAGTGGATGGTGTCAGAGTTCAGGGGTCATTCAATCATCCAACAACAAGAACATCCAACAACTGAGAAACTACAATTCCAGGCACTGTTTTTACAGGAGTGAATGTGACTGGCAAGGTCCTTGCGCTCATGGAGCTTATATTCTGATGGGGGGAGACAGACAATACATAAATAAACACATATGGAAATAAAATGCTTATATATTGAATAAATGCTGTGGGGAAATAAATCATTTCCATCTTCAGCACTCCACTGATGCTGCCATTGTTAAGGTCAGCAGTGACCTCCTTGTTGCCAAATGCATTGGCTGCTTTAGTGTCCTTAAATATTTTGTCCAATAGGCATTTTGTACTACAATCTTTTTTTGTTTTAATATTGAGTTGTGTTAAATAACATTCTTGGACATTGAGTCATTCTCTCCTGTGCATTTCCTAGGTTTATGTTCTTTACCCAGATTTTTTTTTTTTTTTTTTTTTTGCTTTACAGTTTTCTTAAAACAATTCTCAAATTTATGCCAGATTTCTTCATGGAGACCATACGCAACTTGAGAGCAGAGGCTCTCTTTTACTTTTCTACATGTATATTGCTCTACACGTAGTGGATGAACAATACCTTTTGACTTGACTAATTGGGCTCCGCTCTCAGGTTTGCGATAGTTTTTTGTGTTTTTTTTAACATTTTTATCGGAGTATAATTGCTTTACAATGGTGTGTTACTTTCTGCTTTATTACAAAGTGAATCAGTTATACATATACATATGTTCCCATATCTCTTCCTTCTTGTGTCTCCCTCCCTCCTACCCTCCCTATCCCACCCCTCTAGGTGGTCGCAAAGCAGCGAGCTGATCTCCCTGTGCCATGCGGCTGCTTCCCACTAGCTATCTATTTTACGTTTGGTAGTGTATATATGTCCATGCCACTCTCTCACTTTGTCACAGCTTACCCTTCCCCCTCCCCATATCCTCAAGTCCATTGTCTAGTAGGTCTGTGTCTTTATTCCCGTCTTACCCCTAGGTTCTTCATGACCTTTTTTTTTTCCCTTAGATTCCATATATATGTGTTAGCATACGGTATTTGTTTTTCTCCTTCTGACTTGCTTCACTCTGTATTACAGTTATTAAACTATGTTCTCTGGAATTGTAAGGGTTCACAGTTCCTAGGTAAGAACTGATGTGTCTGATGGCTAGGCTCCCTCCATCCTCTCTTCAACAGAACTTCCTTCCCTTCCTTTCCTTTCCCTGTCCTTCTCTTCCCTTTCCTTTCTCCTCCTTGATTAAGTTTATTCCTAGATATTTTATTCTTTTTGATGTGATTTTAAAAGGGATTTTCTTGCTTTCTCTTTCTGATAATTCATTAATGTATAGGAAAGCAACAGATTTTTGTATATTAATCTTGTATCCTGCAACTCTACTGAATTCATTCATTGGTTCTAATAGTTCTATTGTGGAGACTTTAGGGTTTTCTATATATAGTATTAGGTCATTTGCAAGTAGTGACAGTTTTACTTCTTCCCTTCCAATTTGGATGCTTTCTATTTCTTTTTCTTGCCTGATTGCTGTGGCTAGGACTTCCAATCCTATATTATATAGAAGTGATGAGACTGGGTATCCTTGTCTTGACCCTGATGTTAGAGGAAAACCTTTCATTTTTTTTTAACCACTGAGTGTGCTGGTAGCTATGGGTTTGTCATAAATGGCCTTTATAATGTTGATATATGTTCCTCTATGCCAACTTTGATAATAGTTTTTATCATGAAGGATGTTGAATTTTGTCAGATGCTTTTTCTGCATCTATTCAGATGATCATGTGGTTTTTATCTTTTGTTTTTTTTAATATGCTGTATCACATTGATCGATTTGCAGATATTAAACTGTCTTTGCATCCCTGGAGTAAATCCCACTTGACCATATTGTATGATCCTTTTCATATATTGTTGAATTCAGTTTGCTAGGATTTTTGCATCTATATTCATCAGAGATATTGGCCTGTTATTTTTTTGTATGTATAGTTTCTTTGACTGATTTTGATATCAGGGTAATAGTGGCATTGTAGAATGAATTGGGGAGTGTTACCTCCTCTTCAGTTTTTTTTGAAATAGTTTAAGAAGGGAGGTATTAGCTTTACTTTCTATATTTGGTAGAATTCCCCTGTGAAGCCATCCAGTCCTGGACTTTTGTTTGCTGGGAATTTTTGATTACTGATTCAGTTTCACTGCCAGTGATTGGTCTGTTAAGAACTTTCTGATTCACTTTTAGAAGATTGTATGTTTCTAGGAATTTATCCATTTCTTCTGGGTTGTCCAATTTGTTGGCATATATCTGTTCATAGTATTCTCTTATGAATTTTTGTATCTCTGTGCTTTTGTTTGTTATTTTTCATCTTTCATTTCTTATTTTATTTGGGTTCTCTCTTTTTTCTTAATGAGACTGGCTAAAGGTTCATCAATTTTGTTTATCTTTTCAGGAAAAAAACAGCTCAGTTTTATTGATCTTTTCTATTTTTTTAAATTTCTATTTTATTGATTTCCTCTCTGATCTTTATTATTTCCTTCCTTATCCTGACTTTGGACTTTGTTTGTTCTTCTTTTCTAATTACTTTAAATGGTAGTTTAGGTTGTTTATTTGAGATTTTTCTTGCTTATTGAGGTAGGTCTGTATTGCTGTAAATATCCCTCTTTGAATTGCTTTTGCTGCATCTCATAGATTTTGGAAAGTTGTGTTTTTATTTTCATTTGTCTCAAGGTATTTTATGATTTCTGCTTTGATTTCTTCACTGATCCATTGATTTTTTTAGTAGCATGTTGTTTGGCCTCCACTTGTTTGTGTTTTTCCCATTTCTTTTCCTATAATAGATTTCTAGTGTCATACTGCTGTGGTCAGAAAGAATGCTTGATGTGATTTCTATCCTGTTAAATTTGGAGACTTATTTTATGGCCTAGCATGTGATCTGTCCTGGAGAAAATTCCATGTGTGCTTCAAAAGAATGTGTCTTCTGCTGTTTTTGGATGGAATGTCCTGTAGATATTTATTAAGTTCAGCTGGTCTAATGTGCATTTGAAGCCACTGTTTCCTTAGTGATTTTCTGGCTGAATGATTTGTCCGTGTAAGTGGGGTGCGAAAGTCCCCTGCCATTATTTTATCATTGTCAGTTTCTACCTTTAGGTATGTTAATATTTGCTTTATATACTTAGGTGCTCCTATATTCAGTGCATATATGTTGACGAGTGTAATATACTCTTCTTGTATTGATTCTTTTATCATTATATAATGCTTTTCTTTGTCTTTTGTTATAGATTTTGTTTTAAAGACAACTTTGTCTGATATGATCAGCTTTCTTTCTGTTTCCATTTGCATGGAAAATCTTTTTCCATCCCTTCACTTTCAGTCTATGTTTATCTTTAGCTCTGAAGTTATAGTGTCTTGTAGATAGCATATAGATGGGTCTTATTTTTTATCTAATCAACCACTGTATGTCTTTTGATTGGAGCATTTATTCCATTGACATTCAAAGTGATTATTGATAGGTATGTACTTATTGCCATTTTCTTGCTTGTTTTCTGGTTGTTTTTGTAGTTCTTCTCTGGTTTTTTTTCTTCTTTTAGTTTCTTCCTTTGTGATTTGATAATTTTTTTAGTATTATGCTTGTGCTCCTTTCTCTCTACTTTTTTATGTATCTATTGTGGTTTTTCATTTGTGGTTACCATGGGGTTAATATATGTTGACCTATAACTATATCTACTTGTTTTAAACTGATAGTCATTTAAGTTGAAACACATTCTAAAAGATCCACATTTTTTACTCCCCTCGTCCATGTTTTGTGGTTTTGATGTCCTATTTTAACTCTTTATGTCTATCCCTTAACCATTTATTGTGGTTATAGTTGCTGTTTGTCTTTGTACTAGCTTGAGTGGTTGATCCACAGCCTTTACTGTATATTTGCTATTACTAGTGGGTTTTTCCTTTCCTATAGATACTTACTTCTTGTTGTACAGACTTTTCTTTTCCACTTACAGTGTTCCTTTAACAGTTTTTGTTAATATTGATGAACTCTTAGTTTTTGCTTCTCTCAGAAGTCCTTTATGTCTTCTTCAATTCTGAATGATAACCTTGTTGGGTAGATTATCCTAGGTTTTAGGTTTTTCCCTTTCAGCACTTTAAATACATCATGCCACTCCCTTCTGGCTTGCAATGTTTCTGCAGAAAAATCAGCTTATAGCCTTATGGGGACTTCTTTGTATTTGACTCTGTTTTTCTCTTGCTGTCTTTAGAATTTTCTCTTTAACTCTTGCCATTTTAATTATGATATGTCTTGGTTTGGGTCTTTTTGAGTTCAACTTATTTGGGACTCTCTGTGCTTCCTGCACCTGGAAATCTATTTCCTTCTTCAGCTTTGGGAAGTTTTCAGCCCCAATTTCATCAGATACATTTTCTATTCCTTTCTGTCTCCCATCTCCTTCTGGGACCCCTATAATGCAAATGTTAGTATGCTTGATGTTGTTCTAGAGGTGCCTTAAATTATCTTCATTTTTTAAAATTTGTTTTGCTTTTTGCTCTTCTGATTGGGTGATTTCCATTATGCTATCTTCCCGATTGTTTATGCATTCTTCTGTATCACCTAGTCTGCTATTAATTCCTTCTAGTGTATCTTATTTTTTTTTTTTTTTTTTTTTTGCAGTACGCGGGCCTCTCACTGTTGTGGCCTCTCCCGTTGGCTCTGGACGCGCAGGCTCAGCGGCCATGGCTCACGGGCCCAGCCGCTCTGTGGCATGTGGGATCCTCCCAGACCGGGACATGAACCCGTGTCCCGTGCATTTGCAGGTGGACTCTCAACCACTGTGCCACCAGGGAAGCCCCTTCTAGTGTATTTTTCATTTCACTTACTGTATTCTTCAGCTTGACAGGTTCTTTTTTATATTTTCTAGTTCGTTATTAAAATTTTCACTGTGTTCATCTATTCTTTTCCCAAATTCAGTAAGCATTCTTATTTCTAATGCTTTGAACTCTTTATCTGGTAAATTATTTATAGGTTTCTTTCAGCACCTTTTTTTCTTTTTCTTTTGTTTGAAACATATTCCTGTCTTCTTATTTTAACTTTCTCTGTCTCTATGAAATTAGATGAAACAGTCCCCCAGTCTCGAAAGGGTGTCCTTGTGTGGGAGCATCCCTATGCAGTTTGCACGTGCCCAGTGGCTTTGGTGGGAGAACTGGATCTGAAGTAAGCATGCGTCACATCTTCCCCTGGGGTGTGCTGGAATCTACCATCTTAATGGGAGGTAGGGTTAGAGATGGAGGGGCTAGAATCAGAGCCAGGTGTGAGCCAGGGCTTCTCCTGTGCTCACTGGCTATCACCTCCTTATTGGGAGTGGGGTTGGGGCCCAAGATGCTGGTGCAGAAGACCTAAGGGTTAGGTCCAAGCTTATTCAATTCCTTCTAATTGTGTGCACTTTCCTTGGCAGTGGTACCTCTGCTCTAGTGCAGAGCAGCACCAGAGCCAGAGGGACTGGAGAAGTCATCTGGTGCAGGCTGGGGTACACCCTGAGACGCTTGTGGAAAGCCAGCCAGAGTCCAGGCAGTTTTCAATCTGCTTCTTCTGTGCTGTTCCCAGGAGTAAGCAAGCTTATATGTGTATGCTTCATGAGCAGAGGCTTGGTTTCTTAAAGCCTTCTGGTGAGTCCCACTGGGTTTCAAACCAGCTAAAGGGACTTGTCTTCCTAGTGGTGGACCCCAGGGTTGGGGTGCCCAGTATGTGGCTCAAACCTTTCACTCCCTGTGGACGATCACCTGAGCCTGTGATATTTCCTTCCTCTTCTGTGTTCCCTGCTAGGGGTGCGGTGCGGTTCCTGGGCAGGAGTTGCTCCATATGTAGGTGTGTTTTTGATGTGTATGTTGGGGGAAGTGAGCTCAGAGTTCTCCTACTTTGCCATCTTGATCTCCCTCTTGCGTTGTGACTTTTGTATTAACCTGGGTAATAATATAGCCTAAGTAGAGGAGGTGATACATAGGGATTTGTGTCCATTTACATGCGTATAGATATCACTTAGTATTTATTGAATTGCATAGACCAAGATATTTACATATATGTCCTCATACTCTAACTTTCTTCTCTCCTTGCTCTACTATTATTACCATTCCCCATGGTCAAAATAAAGAAAGAAAGATTATGAAGCTAATGCACAGTAAGATACCAGAGATGTGATTAAGATAAGTCTGAGTATCACTTCAAAGGTTTTTAGAAAACATAACTTTAGGCCTTAGGATTCTAATATCAACCCTGAGTGTACTTTTTAGGTCCAGAGACCCACCTTTCCTGTGTTCAGTTTTCCTTAAGTAATGAGGGTTTCCTGTACAAATTCAGGTGCAAGTAAAAAAGACCAGAATCTCAAACACTGTATTAAGCCTGAAATATCATTCGAGACATAAATCAAACTCTAATTTGGATAGTGGGTAAGAGCAGGGATTCTAGGATCAAACAAATCTGGGTTAGAATCCTGATTCTACCATATAGGAGGAATCTCCTTAACTTCTTAACTTCTCTCTGCCTTAGTTTTCTCATCTGTGAAATGGAGATAATAATAGAAGCAAACTCATAGGTAGTTGTAAGGTTTGGTGGAATAATATGTGTGAATTTCTTACCATATCTGGAACATAGTGAGGGCTCAATCAGTGTAAGCCCTTATTATTATTATTGTTGTTGTTGTTATTAACTACTAGGTTATCCTGCCGTACCCTCAGCTGTAATACTCCCAACTTTAATCTCTACAACTATGCTAACTCTCTGTTTTGGCTTCTGTTCCTCCTACCATTATATTAACTGACTTTTTCTGCTTTATTGAAAAAAAACTTCTCACGTGAAAGGAACTGATTCATTTAGTCTATCACCACCTTTGTAAGGTGGAGTTCTTATACCAGGCCGTTTCAGAACCTACCATGCAGTCTAGCAATTGACTGATCTTGGGTCAGGTGGTCAGCAATCACCAGGCAGGCTGGTATAGCTTATGAGTAGGAAATCCCTCAGAAGGGGAATGTAGGTCTGTCAGGCACTCTGGTGCTTCGTAAAAGAGGATGGGGAAGCATGTACCTGCCATGTGGTTTGAAAGGGAGTACAGAAAAAAAGAGCCAAATTGTAATACTTTCATTAATAACAAATATGGTGCTTAAATGAGTCAAAGTTATATTGTTTGTTTAGGTAACTCATCGTTAGTGAGTTTGGGCAGCCAGGAAAAGGAAGTTTGGAAATAAAACAACAGACCAAGCAGGTCACTCAGGGCAAAACCTGTTTTTGTGATGTATGACTAGAGTCTGTCCAAGTTTCTGACAAACAGTTGTTACCTAAAGAGGAACAGAATGTGGAGTCAGCCTTTCAGAATCTATTGACTCTAACTTCTTGTGGACTATAGGTAGTTATGCAGCTGCTTGGAGAGATTTCTTCCCATGATAGTCTGACCTCAAGTGCTCTCAAGGTCATTTTGTGCTGAGTGTTTTTACTATATCATTTGTATTAATTCTTTTAAGCTAAAGGTAGAAAAAGAAATGGTAACACTAATTATTTTTTAATGAATCAGTTGGATGGCAGGGAGGGATGGGCATTTTTCTTGGATATACAAAGCTAAGTCCTAAAGCTCCAACTGGAAAAATAGTGACAGCTGTTGGTTGTTATATATCCTTTAGAGATAAGGTTCTGATGTGCTTGGCATCTACCTGCATAGTGACTGTTAGAGGCTTATTCTTATATTTCTAGATACAGAACAAGTCAAGACTATAGTGGAAATCCTTGAGAATCAGGAGATTCAAGTCCTGGTTTGGTCACTACTAGCTTTATATTCTTGGAGAAGTCACCTTAATTCACCAGCTCCAATTTCATCATCTGTACAGCGAGGGGTTAATAAGATGATTCTCATCACTCTCACAGTTCTAGCACTGCATGATTCAGACTCATGGCTTCTTTTCTTTTTTGTATTAGTCCATTCAACCTTTTGTTTCCAGATCACGCCATGCAGTTTTATGCCTCTACCTTCTGAACCATATATATTCTTTGCTCATTCATTCATTAACTTCTGTATCCATCCTTTCATTTATTGATTCTCTCTAATTCCACATTTATTGAGTATATACTACTTTTCTAGCAGTGATGTTACAAAGTTTACTGACATGATCTCTACTCTCAAGATCCTAAAAGTCAAGTCAGAATATAACCATATCTCTGCCTGCTTTTCCAGCCTCGTGTTATACCATTCTCTTTCTTTATTGGATTTCTTTAATGTCTTTGCCATGCTTTCTTCTTCCTCAGGTTTCTGCACATTCTTCATCCCTTCCACTTCCCTGTCCCTAAATTCCCATGCCTGAAAATGCCTACTTATCCTTAGGGCTCAGTCAAAAGTTCTTCCTCCTTTGGGAATTAAACTCCCTAGGTTAGACTTTCTATCGTGTGCAGTTGACCCTTGAACAACACAGGTTTGAACTGTGTGGGTCCACTTACATGGATTCTTTTCAATAGTAAAAACTGTAGTACTACCCCATCCATGGTTGGTTGAATCTGCTGGTGCAGAACCATGGATAAGGAGGAACCTTGGCTAAGGAGGAACAACTATAAGTTATGCATGGAGTTTCAGCTGTGCAGAGGGTTGGCTCCCCTAACCCCTTCGTTTTTCAAGGGTCAACCATATTCTCATTAATTATGCTTTCTACTTCTAGGCTGACATTCATGACACTATAGTAACAACTTGGCAAACCATTACGTACGTCCATAATATGTCCAGAAAGAAAACTTTACTTCTGGATAATATGAATGTACATGTGTCCCCAAGGATGCTTCAGAATTCTTATTTTCCTTTCCCATCTATCTGTTCATACAGAGTCCACCTCTGATGGACATAATATTTCTTTCTTTTATGGTCTTCCTACCTTTTTCTCCTTTTATTCTCCTTGTCTGATAGCTTCCCCTTCAGAAGGAGATTCCATTTATTGTCCCCTGAGGAGTTGGAGGGAGTGTTGTATTTTCAGGTTTACATATCTTTGAAGGTTAGTTTAGACCCTTAGGTACTTCAGAGTGAAAAAGCTATAAGACAAACAAATTGTTCTGTGCCTAACCTATTATAACTTAATTTCAATGTGTTAACTGTGCTAATAAATATTTTGTTTCTTTGCTCCCCAAAAAGCAAAAGAGGAGGGAAATAGAGTGAAGGTAGGGAAATATGTTTTGCCTCATTGTTTAGTATTTTTTTTTCCTGCTAGACTTAGTTTTTGTCAGGGCAGAGACCAATCTGTCTTATTCACTGCTGTATTTCCAGTGTCAGGCACAAAAATACATGCTTAGTAATATTTATGAGATAAATGAATGAATGAATGAAGGGTGAAAAAAGATATACTAACAAACTGATTTTTACCCTACAGTGTGAGATGTTCTATAGCATAGATATATGATATCCCTATTTGGGTATATTATATTTAAAGAAGATAATGTACGTATTATAGTTTTGTAAATCCTAAAACACTATATAGCTACTTTGGCAAGACACTGATGAGCTCTATACTGCAATGGTTCTCAAAGTATGGTCCCTGGATCAGCAATATCAACATCACCTGGAAATTTATTAGAAAAGTAAATTTGGAGCCACATGTTAGACATACTGAATCGGAAATTCTAGGGTGTGGCCCAGTAATCTGTTTTTTAAATCAGCTCTTCAGGTGATATTGGTGCATGATAAAATTTGACCTCTGCTGCTCACAAGGGATAAAAAGTGAAGTGTGACTTGGCCTATAACTTTGCAAAGCTTAGATGTAGGGAGATAAAGCATATACCAGTGACATGGGGCTGTAAGAATCACAAGATAAATGCAAAGTGCAAAGGCAATAGAGGGGAGGATGGGAGAAATGACTTGTGGTGGAAGAGGCTTCAGGGATAAAGAACATTTGAGCTGGAACTGCCGAGTCATGGTCCATAAAACACTCTAGATGAAGAGAAAAACAAAATAAACAAATAAAATCCCTGTAAACCCAGAGCAAAACAAAGAAAAATCCTACAATTATTCTAGACATAAAATATCAGTTGGTACTAGTTAAGGCCACAGGCTTTGGAGTTCGACATATGTGATTCCTATCCTGGCACCCAAAGTTATGAGCTAAGCAAACTGGGCAAATTTCTTAACTTCTCTCTTCCTGAGTTTCCTCCTTTGTAAAGTAGGTAAAATAATAGTTCTTATGTCATAGGATATTTGGGAGTAGTAAATGAGATAATGTATTACATGTAGTGCTTAACATGCTATGGTAAAGTCTTGATAAATGGTACTTATTATTATTACTAACACAGAAATAAACTATTGAAGTTTAAAAGTTGCGTAAGGGGTCTTCATCTAGACAACCAAGAAGAATTTACATCTTCTATTTCCTAGATGTAATTTTCATTCTTTTTTTATTTAAAAAAATATTTTAATGTTTATTTTTAAGACATTAAAAGAAACTTTGAAACAGTCTCAAACTTGAACGTTCAATGCAATAATTTTTATCTCGAACTATTTGAGAGTAATTGGTCAACCTGTTGTTCCATCACCTCCTGATACATTAGTGTGTATTTCCTGTGAACAAGGACATTCTCCTACGTAACTGCAAGGTAACCAACAAAATCAGCAAATTAACAAATGTCCCAATAAAATTGTGTTATAGTGAAGAATTCAGTTTAGAATCACATGTGGCCTTTAGGTGTCATGTCTTTTTAGTTTCCTTAATTCTGGAATAGTTCCTCAGCCTTAACTTGTTTTTTCTGACTTGGACGCTTATGAAGATAGGAGTATCACAGAAGCAAGGCTGTGTTCTTTTTACTGTATCCTATCGGGTGGCTCATGATTATATTTGCTCCATTTATTCATGATGTTTACTTTGAATAATCGATTGATGTGTTCCAGGTTTTAGGCTTCTCCGCTGTGAGGTTACTCTTTTCCATTTTGTGTATGTTTATACGTGTACATGTTTACGTCTATATGAATATTTATGTGTATTAAAAACCATGAGCTCACACTAATCCAGTACCACATAGTTCATTATAGTTTTCTTTATTTTCATATTTTGACTCCCTTTTCTGATAAACTCTCATTATCCTTATTTTATTTACTTATTTGGTCAATCTCCCTATATGTAACCAGTCTTCCATTATCACTGCCACAGACACGCTTCTTACCAAACTTAGGTTCTCACAACCCTCACTAGGCCACCCTTCTGCACAGATGACCTCCTCAGCCTATGTAGCTGTGACAAAGCATCCCAGGCCTTCCCACAGCATGGGCGCCCTCCTCATAGAGGTCAGGCTTTGAGCCAATGCTCCAACAATATCTGAACTGTTTGGCCCTCTTCAACTTGTTTTGGTTTCAACAGCTCACATCTGGCTACCTCTCTGTGAGACCTCCTTCCTTAGTCTGTCAGTCTCTGTAACTGCTCCGTAACTGCTCTGTAACTGCTCTGTAACTGCCACCTTCACATGTTGATGTCCTCTTCACCCTCCTTGAGCTCTGGCACCCTGCTCTGAGCCAACATAGCTCCTTTGCTCAACCTCCTCCACCACCAGAATAGGCCTTGCTCTACTTTACCTAATGGCTTTAGAACTGAATTGTTCAGTAAGGAAGGAAGGGGAAGGTAGGGTAGGGAAAGGAACGGAAAAGGAGAAAGGGGATGGGGAGAGGAAGAGGAAAGTAAGAGGAGCTCATAGATGTATTTTTCGATAAAGCAAGAGTAAGTATTACTATTTTCCAAAGATGGTGAATAGAACTATTATCATGCAGTTTTTCTCATCTGGGAATAGTTTGATTATGGGGTCTGTGTGGCTTTCCAGCTGTTTCAAGATTATTGCACAACATTAGCTCGTCTAAAAGAGAACAGCAAAGCTTCCTGTCACACTTGTAGACTGCAATGGATTGGATAGTTCTTGTACCATAAAAACCATCCATCTGTAGGCTGGCTTTCCACTCTCACTTCAGAACAAAAGGTAGTATACTTTATTTAGCCAATATAAAGGTAAGCTACTAATAGCTTTAATATATAGGGTAGCATATTTTATAACCTGTACTTTTGTATTTGGGCATATGATTTTCCCTCATGCAAACCTTTTAGATATTGGGGAAGTTGGGAAGAAAGGGAGGTGACATGTTCAATGGCTCCAGACTTTATTTTTCTACAATTTTATTTAAGCGGTATGTTTTAGTAAGTTGAGTTAGCACAGTAGATTGTAAGCTTAATATAATGGATATGATTATACCTGTGCTATAAGGATATACATATGATAATTTTACATAATTAATGTAATCTATCAACTCCAATCAATTATAATATAATTATGTCATTTGTGTATAATAATGTAATTATATATAATGGAAATTATACCATAATTATAATAAAATATTATCATAAATTTTATAGGAGTATACTTTCAATAATTTTTACAATTTAAAATTGGTCTTTCAGATAAATTGGTACACTGATGATGCAGAACAGTATTCTTTTTGAGATTAGCCATCAGCTGTCACTTCTTGGACCAGTTCCAAATGAAGTGATTACAGCCTGTCATTTAGATCAATCCTTTTGGAGTAGTGGAATGTGACACTTTTCTCAAGTGGTAGTTGACATTAGGTGTTTAATCTGCCAAAGAAACACCCTTCACCTCATGTTCCACGTAGAAAAGACTAAGCTTTTGGTATTTTGGTATAAAGCTCTATATAATCTTGTGTTATAATTCAGAACTATATGTCCAAAATAAGAAAAAAGTAAAGAACAAAGTGAAACAAATTGAAAACAAAAAAGAAAATATTTTGGCAAGTTGTAATAAGAGTACCTGTGTACCAGATTCAAGGAGATGAGAGGGACACTGTCTTTTTGCATATCAGAGACAGAATTTTATTTTCCTACTTAACACATGGCGCTATCTCTAGGTATAACTTCTCTCTGTAGACTGAATACTATTCTGGCCTCATCTGAGTTGTAGTTGGATTGATCATAAAATTGCATAAAATCACCATTAAACAGAATATTAAGTAAATCTGTGCTTACGTGCCTGACAATAAAGTTTCCCCCACAGTCTGGTTTCTTATTTCATACCTATCTTGTCATCTTTTTATCTTCTGCTTCTTATTTTCTGTTAAAGTCATCTCTAATTCCACAGGAAAAATCGTTACAATAGTATTGCATAACTAATATTTATTGAATACCCTGTATTCATGGCATGTGTAAAGCAAACCTGAATTGTTTGATGCCAATTATGCCATCTGTAATAACCTCTTTTTAATGTTTAAAATTTAACATTGTCTCCAAGCTTAACTATGCTGACCGTCTGTGGCTACCTCTATGTAGAAGCGTTTTTGCTTCCCCTTGGTATTCATCAGCTAGGAAGATATGGTCCTTGGAGCCCAAACTCTCATTCTGTTTGAGTTTCCACTGATGGGGAGAGAAACTCATAGCTTCTGCTAAGCACTGTGCGGTTGAGATTAGTTAAAATATTCTTGGTAACAGGCCTTGGAAAGTTTTTGAAAGAGTTTCTTAGGTTTGGTTTTCCTTCCATCTGGTGATCTGAAGAATTTCCTAAATGATATTTTAGTCCTGCATTTACAATGAGATATGCTAGTTTTAACATCAATACCATTCAATTAACCCCTAATGTTACATTAGTCATATTACTGAGCATGTTGTAGCAAAAAGAGTGTAGGCTATTGTGCCAAATGTAGATTCCAATCCTAGCCTCGCTACTGCACAGCCCTGTGACCTTAAGTCTGTTTCTCCATCTTTAAAATATAGGTGTAATAATAATGCCTCATAATATGATTGCAAGGACTAAGTAAAATAAATGATGTTTCAAAGTGTGGATGCCTAACATATGGTGGGTAAATGACAAATGCTAATTTCTTTCTTCCTTTCTTCCCTCAACGAGCAATATCAATACCTAAACGCAGACTGGGAGATATGTGGTTTTTTTGGGGAGTGGGGAGGAAATGTGGAATTTATGCAAGAATATGGAGTTTAAAACTAAGATCATACCATTTTACCTATAGTTTCTTATCTTTCCAGGATTTGTAGAGTTTACATGGTAAACCTTTGTGAGGTTAAAAAGAATGTATAACATTCCTGTATCTTGGATGATTGATGTGAAATTGAAATTTAATTATCTCTTAGATATAGAATAAGACATACCTGGTGGTAGTTTGGGAATATAAGTGCTGATAAAAGGTAGCTAATTTGCATTAACAATATCTTGAGTTTATTTAGTGACTGCTTTTTGAGCAACTTGAAGTATCACACTTATTCATCAAAGAGATATTTTGAATTAAAGTTTGTTTTAGGGGTTGTATTTTTAAGAACCTTTTTTTTTGAGAAAAAAAATACTACATTTTGCTTCATGCACATCTTATTGCATTTCTATTAACATTTCTGTTTTAATTAGTTATTTTTTTTACTTGTAAATAACAGTTTTCTGCCTCCTTTTCAAGTATTAATTCTACTTTATTGCTCCAAGTGTTCACTCTTAACTGTTCTGGAAGAAATGACTCCTACCTAAGCATATTCTGTGTTCAGGTTTCCAGCATTTAATGGGACCTCCTGTGTACACAGTATTGTTCAAAGATAATGTATTAATCAAAAGAATAATAGCATTTATTGAGTATGTTCTATGTAACTGTTCAACTGTTTGAAGTACTTATGTATGTAAAGTTTTTAGGTGAAAAACTGAGGCTTAAAGAGTTTAAGTGTCTTGCTAAAAGTCACACGTTTAGTAAGTAGCAGAGCCAGGGCCTGTCTGACTTCAGTGCTCGTGCTTTAACTTCTAGATTACTATATACTACTTCACTTTTGCACTACTGATCTACCTCTCCCATCACATTCTGCACTTTATACTTTGCTCCCCTTGGAGTCTTTTTTCTCTAGATATTTCTTAAAATGTTCCTGGATATTTCTCAATGCCATACTTAGCCCTAATATCTCCTAGTCACCTTCCCATTTTTAAAAACTTTATATTTTGAAATAAGTTCAAATTTATGGAAAAGTTGCAAGATTAGTACAGAGAGCTCCTGTATATTTACTTTACTCAGATTCACCAATTGTTTACATTTTGCCCTATTTGATTTATCATTCTTTCTATATGTGTGTCTTTCTTTCTCTGTATATTTATATACATACATACATACACATGTGTACGTGCATATTATTAATGAACCATTTGAGAATGATTTGGGGACATCAGGCCCCATTATGACTAAATAATTCAATGTCTGTTTCCTAAAAACAAGAATATTTCCTTACATAAATAGTGCAGTTATCAAAATCAAGAAATTTTACATTGATACAAAACAATATCTAATGCACAGTCCATATTCAGTTTCAGCAGTAGTCACCAAAATATCTTTTATAGCTATGTTTCCCCAGTCTATCAGGATCTATCCAGGATCACACATTACATTTAATTGTCATGCCTCTTTTTTCTTTTATATTTTGTTTATTTATTTATTTGGCTGTGTTGGGTCTTAGTTGTGGCATGCGGAATCTTTCGTTGTGGCACGTGGGCTTCTCTCTAGTTGTGACATGGGCTCCAGAGTGTGCAGGCTCAGTAGTTGCAGCACACGGGCTCCCTAGTTGTGGCGTGCAGGCTCAGTAGTTGTGGTGTGTGGGCTTATTATTATTGCCCCGTGACATGTGGGATCTTAGTTCCCTGACCAGGGATTGAACCCACGTCCCCTGCATTGGAAGGCGGATTCTTAAACACTGGACCACCAGGGAAGTCCCTGTCATGCCTCTTTAGTCCCCTTTAATCTGCAGTTTCTTGACCTGGATATTTTTGAAGATTCCAGATCAGGTATTTTGTAGACTGTCCTACAATTTGGTTTCATCTGATGTTTCCTAGTGATTAGATTCAGTTTATGCATTTCCGGGAGGAGTAACACAGAAATGATGCTATATCCATCTTGGTGGTTGATAACAGGAGGCTCCCAGTGCCAGTTTGTTCTAATTTGTGGGGAGATACTTTGAGACTATGTAACATTATGTTCCTCACCAAAATTTTACCCACTAGTTGCAGTGTCCATTGATGATTTTCTAATTCCATCATTTCTTCTATATTTTTTAACTGGCATTCTCCTGTAAGGAAGAGCTTTCCCTTCTCTTCCATTTAATCATTTATTTTTATGTCAGGATGAACGCATAGATTTTTATTTTATTCAATAGGTTATAATCTATTACTATTATTAATTTACTTTAATGCTCAAATTGTTCCAGATTTTGTTAGTAGGAGCCCCTTCAAGATGGCTTTCATGCCTTTTTGATATGTTCCCGTGATTTTTCAGTACTTCCTTACTTTCTGATGCAAGTCCCAGGTTCATCTTATAGTTTCTCTGCTGTAGCCTTAGAGCGAGTCTTTAACCAAAAAGCCCTGGTTCCTTTTAGTAGAAGAAAGTATTTTGAAACCAAATTTCCTTCCCTCATCCCTTTTTTCCTTTCTCCCTCCTTTCCATTCTCCCTCCTTTTCTTTCTCTGCCTCCTCTTCCCTCCCTCCCTCCTTCCCTCCCTCCCTCCCTCCTTCCTTCCGTGCTTTGTCCAGGTATAGAAGAAGCTCAATCATATCAGAATATTATGGAAATTTGTTTGAATCTTTTGTGTGTAAGCATTTCCTGATTCTGTGGTCTTAATTCTTCAATATATATTGGGTTTGATCATGCCTTTGGACTCTGGGTTTCACACTCATCCCTGCTATGGTTTGGGCTCCTTTTTTCCCTAACTTGGTACTTGATTTGTACCTATCACTGATGTTGCTTTCACTCTCTTTTCTTGGCTGTAAAATTTAACTTATATATTCTTTTCATCCACATTTAACTTTAGCCTACTCCTCATATTCATATTTATTCTTCTAGTCCCAGGTAATACACTTAAAGAACCTTGACTGACTGCCAGACTAAGATAGGACACTTACTCCATTGGACTTTATTAGAAATTCTGTTACTATGCTTCAGTGTCTAGTAGTCTTGGACTCAAATGGACCAAGACAATGATAAGTTTTTATTTTGCAGAAGTATGGTATCTGGATGCAGCATAAGGAAATTGGATATGAGCATTTATCCAGCTACCAAATAGAACCAAATGTTCAGGAAAAGCTAATGGAACGCTAAGACTGCACTTTGTAACATCTTTAAATATAGCAAGCTCAACTGTGTTATACTGTTTAGCTGAATTCATAATCAGGTGTGTGGTATGGGAAATCCTGCAGAGAAAAGGGGATGCTAGAAGAAGCACAAGACATATGTTTTAAAAGAAGGTACATCTTACAAAGATTACCATTTCTTTATTGAGGCTGTATGGTGAGAATCCTCAGCTCATTTCAGTGAATTCTTTGGTGAGTTACAGCCATATCTGCGAATCACAAAAAAACAAATGAACCAACAATAACAAGCTCCAAAGAGGTTTCTGGTTGGCAGGCTGGAGAGATGACTGTAATTGTTCCCATGAATACTATGTGTAGCAACATGATAGCTGGGATGGGAGGAAGCAAAAAAGAGCCTTTCCCCAGTCACTTTTATTCCAGCCTTTGAGCTAATAGATAAGAAAGTATATAAATATGTTAAACATCTTGCATTCTGGTTACTTTTTTGTTTTACTGTGGTTAAGTAGATAATTGCAGAGCAATTTGTGAGTCATACTAGGAAAAAAAAAATCTCATGATTTAAGTCATATTTTCTTAATTTAATTCAAGTTGTGTAAAAGGAAATCCATTTCTCAGTCACTCACCATATTCACAGTTTGTCCAGTGAGTTTTGGTATTAAAAAAATAATCAAATCTCCTTCAAATGAAACAAGGTACACCACTTCTGAGGATATTAAAAATAAGTTCCTCGGATGCTGGAAGGCATATCTCAAAGAGGATCTCTAAGGATCTTTTGAAGAAAGAGCACCATCACTGAAATAAGTATGTCATGTTGGATTGTCTCTGCTTGGAAAAAGATAAAATATTTTGAGTATATGAGTTTTTAAGGGTATGCTTAAAAAGACAGTTCTATTTACTATGAATTCCCTTGATCATGCTGTTTGATAGTTGAAGACCCAGCTGCGGCAGAATCATCTTTACAAAGGCCAGATCTCATCTTTATGGAATGTAGGTTAAAACAAAAGAGAGAGATTGGACTGAATAGATACTGTCTCAGATATCACCTGGAAGTTGATTTTTTTTTCTGTTTTAATGTGTCCTAAAGGCAGAGTACTGAAATATAGTTCCTTTTAGTTGACTTTGTAGGTAATTGAATCTGAATCAATTTAGTCAATAATATTCACTAAGTAGTTATTATTATTATTTTTCAATCAACAGGCAGAGTTCTTTTCTTGTCAACTTGCTTCTCTTACTGGGATGTCCCCTGACCCCTCACTCTGAAGAGAAAGAGGATTGTAATAACTCAGTAAGGGATGTTTGAAATGAGAGTATGAAGCCTTGGGTTCTAATCACAGAGGCGCTGTTTCTTACGTCCAGTGTTGCTGGTGGATCAGAAGCCATCGGCACCACCTGGGAGCTTGTTAGAAATACAGAGATCCAGGTTCCATTCCTGAGTTTAGTCATAATTTGCACTTTAACAAAATCTCCAGGTGATTGAGATTCATTTGTATGTTAGAGTTGGAGAAGCACTCATCTGTAAATTTGATAATAATTTATAGACTATTTAAAAAATAACTGGGAGGTCAATATGGGTATGCCTTCAAGCATGTGAGGAATTTATTTAGAATGTATCCTTAAAGGTGGCAAAATGTTTTCATTTGAGGGAGGACGGTGCAAAATAAAAAGTGCTTGCAGTTGTGATCAAATAGTCAAGTAGTCAAATCACATAGAAACATACTCCCAATAATGTGTAGGTTTTCTGCAGTCCTGGGTGTGAAAAGGTTTGACTTTATTCAATGATGTTTCTTCTCTATGAGCCTTAAATAGAGAGGGCTTCCATCTCTGGGCTTCTGTCCTCCCTCTCTCCCTCTCTTCCTTCCTTCCACAACTTTTGAATTCATGTAGATACCCCCAATTCTAAGCTAATACCAACTGTACTTTTTCATTACCCTCTACCATTTGGTGGAGAAGGCTGTATAGAGGCCAAAGTCATTACTTGTAGGCCCTTTCAGCAGACAGAGTTAGGGAATATATGTATTTATACTAACCTGTGTGTATGCATTTTTGTAAATATTTCTATATGTATCTATTCATATCTCTGTTAAGCCAAACAGGAGTCTGTAATGTTGTCTTCAAATCTAATCCAAAATCGTATGACTCAGTCTAGTACGACACCCCACCCACTTTCTTTTTTGTAACTTCCTACTCCAACAGTGAGAAACCTGCCTCCCACTATCTACCATCCATTTATTTAATTTTCAGTTCTAGTTATATATGTACAGTGGCTTCAAAATTGTTGACTTGGATTCCATGAGAAACAAATTTACCAACTAGAGTATAGACTAGAATGCTTTTGTGTAGTTTCTTTGTCTTTGGTTTTACAGTCTCTACTCATTTTTAGGTTATCAACTTTTTCTCCTACTGCCTTCAGTGAGGTTATTTCATTCATTTGTAATATAGTTAGATTCTTTTGTCACAGTCTGCACATCTTGGGATTCCCTGACCTCCTAAATGATTTTTTAAATTTGCATGCATTTGGTTTACTCTTTGTGCTGTAAAATTCTTTGGGTTTTGACAAATGCTTCTTGTTAGGTGCCCACCATTACAGTATTATTACAGAAAGTTTTCATCACCCTGTGCTTTACCTATTCAACCCTCCTCTCCTCTCCCAGAGCCTCTAGAAATCACTGACCATTTTATTGTCTCTTTAGTTTTGCTTTTTCCAAACATTATATAAATGTAATCATACGCTATGTAGCCCAGCTACATGCCTGGCATTTTTAAACTTAGCAATATATATTTAAGATTCATCCATGTTTTTACATGGTTTGATAACTCATTCATTCTTATTGCTGAATAGTATTCCATTCAATGAATTTACTACAGTTTGTTTATCCATTCACTAATTGAAGGATATTTTGATTTCTTCCAATTTTTGCAGTTCTGAATAAAGTTGCTATAAGAATTTTAATGCAGGTAAAAATGCGAATTTTTAGGATTTCCTCTATTTTTGTTTTTCTTTGAATACATATTTATGTAGTTTTTTTAATCAGTAAAATTTTCCATATACATGTACGTGGAGAAGCTATATGTGAGGTGATATATGACATTTTGATTTTTCCCTTGCATTTCTTTACAGATATTCAAGAATTTTATGAGATGACATTGCTAAATTCTCAAAAAAGTTGTGAGCAGAAGATAGAAGAAGCCAATCAAGTTGCACAGAAATGGGAGAAGACATCCCTTCTTGCTCCATGCCATGATAACCTTCAAAAGTCTGTAGAGGTATATTACTGAAACTTTTAAAGTACTAAATATTTATTTATACCAGTAAATACCAAAATTATTTATACCAGTAAAGAAGTAGTAGTTGTTAGTAGTGGTAGTTGTTGCAGTAGTAGTAATCATTTTCAACAAATGTGAACAATAATAACAAAAACTTATTTACATACCATACTGCCAATATTGCATACCAGTATTACATACCATGCTGTATATAATATTTACAGTTGAAAATCCAGATTTTGCCAAAAGATAAAATAGGCATAGGAAGGACATGATTCTTCATATTATATAAGTGAGTTATGTTATGAGTATTGTCATAGTTTGAGCTGACTCAAGTATTGGGTGGGCCAAAAGTTTCATTCGGTTTTTTCTGTAAGATGACTCTAGTAGCACTTATGTGTCTTTAACTTCATTCGAAACAATTTTGTTAGATTGTATGTGACAGCTGTCATATCAGTGTGCATTATAAAAAAGACTTATCAAAATTGGTGAATTTTTGTTTAGCCATTTTAATATTCAATATGGAAGAAAAAAAGCAACATTTTTGGCATATTATGCTTTATTATTTCAAGAAAGGTAAAAATGCAACTGAAATGCAAAAAAACATTTGTGCAGTGTATGGATAAGGGGCTGTGACTGATCAAATATGGCAAAAGTAGTTTGAAAATTTTGTGCTGGATATTTCTCGCTGGATGATGCTCCACAGTCAGGTAGACCAGTTGTAGTTGATAGCGATCAAATTGAGACCAATCAATGTTATACTACACAGGAGATAGCCAACGTACTCAAAATATCCAAATCAAGTGTAGAAAATTATTTTGTACCAGCTTGGTTATGTTCATCGCTTTGATGTTTGGGTTCCACATAAATTAAGGGAAAAAAACCTCTTCACTTATTCTCTACTTAAACGTAATGAAAATGTTCTGTTTTTAAAACAACTTGTGATGGGCAATGAAAAGTGGATACTGTACAATAATGTGGAATGGAAGAGATCGTGTGGCAAGCAAAATGAACCACCAACAACCACACCAAAGGCTGGTCTTCATCTAAAGCAGGTGATGTTGTGTATATGGTGGGATTGGAAGGGAGTCCTCTACTATGAGCTCCTTCCAGAAAACCAAACGATTAATTCCAACAAGTACTGCTCCCAATTAGACCAACTGATAGCAGCGCTCAGTGAAAAGTGTCTGAAATTAGTCAACAGAAAACGCATAGTCTTCCATCAGGGTAATGCAAGACAGCATGTTTCTTTGATGACCAAGTAAAAACTTACAGCTTGGCTAGGAAGTTCTGATTCATCGGCCATATTCACCACACATTGCACCTTCAAATTTCCATTTATTTCGGTCTTTACAAAATTCTCTTATTGGAAAAAATTTCAGATTTCTGGAAAACTGTAAAAGGCACCTGGAACACTTCTTTGCTGAAAAAGATAAAAAGTTTTGGGAAGATGGAATTATGAAGTTGCCTGAAAAATGGCAGAAGGTAGTGGAACAAAAGGTTGAATACATTATTCAATAAAGTTCTTGATAAAAATGAAAAATATGTCTTTTATTTTTACTTAAAAACTGAAGGCACTTTTTGACCAACACAAAATAAGGCATTCTTGAATTTCAGAACATGCTTCTGATGCAATGGGGGAAGGAGAAGGATAGTGGGATTGGAGGGTATGGTCTAAGGCTGTGATGTCTGTAGAAGAGCCATATATACTGGGGCAAATAAAACGATTCATTGGGGTATAGGAACAAAATAATAGAACTCCCATTTATATTGCTTTTTATCACATTTTTTTATAATCTTTTATATTTAGGTAATTTATAACATATATTTAATTATTTATAACATATAACAGTAATACATGTATATTTAAAAATAAATATGAGGCTATTAGAGAGACATCTTGCAAGATGGTGGAGTAGAAGGAAGAGCCCTTACTCCCTCTTGCGAGAGCACTGGAATCACACCTAACTGCTGAACAATCATCAACAGGAAGACACTGGAACTCACTGAAATAGATACCCCATATCCCAAGAAAAAGGAGAAGCCACAATGAGACAGACTTTGACAGGACTGGGGGAAACAGAGACTTCACTGTTGGATGGCACACACAAAGTAGTGTGTGCATTGAGACCCAAGGGTAGGAGCAGTGACCCCATAGGAGAGTGAACCAACCTACCTGCTAGGGTTGGAGGGTCTCCTGCAGAGTCAGGGGGTGGCTGTGTCACACAGTGAGGACGAGGACACTGGCAGTAGAAGTTCTGGGGAGTACTCCTTGGTGTGAGCCATCCCAGAGTCCGCCATTAACCCCACCAAAGAGCCCGGGTAGGATCCAGTGTTGGGTCACCTCAGGCCAAACAACCAACAGGGAGGGAACCCAGCCCTACCCATTAGCACACAAGTGGATTAAAGTTTTTACTGAGCTCTGCCCACCAGAGCAACAGCCAGCTCTACCCATCATCAATCCCTCCCATCAGGAAACTGGCACAAGCCTCTTATATAGCCTCATCCACCAGAGGGCAGACAGCAGAAGCAAGAAGAACTACAGTCCTGCAGCCTGTGGACCAAAAACCACATTCACAGAAAGATAGATGAGATGAAAAGGCAGAGGGCTATGTCCCACATGAAGGAACATGACAAAAACCCAGAAAAACAACTAAATGAAGTGGAGATAGACAACATTCCAGAAAAAGAATTCAGAATAATGACAGTGAAGATGATCCAGGACCTCAGAAAATGAATGGAGGCAAACATCGAGAAGATGCAATAAATGTTTAGCAAAGACCTAGAAGAATTAAAGAACAAACAAACAGAGATGAACAAAGATTAACTGAAATGAAAAATACACTAGAAGGAATAAGTAGCAGAATAACTGAGAGAGAAGAACGGATAAGTGACTTGGAAGACAGAATGGTGGAATACACTGCCACGGAACAGAATAAAGAATGAAAAGAAATGAACACAGTCTGAGAGACCTCTGGGACAACATTAAACGCAACAACATTTGCATTATAGGGGTCCCAGAAGGAGAAGAGAAAGAGAAAGGACCCGAGAAAATATTTAAAGAGATTAGAGTTGAAAACTTCAGTAACATGGGAAAGGAAATAGCCAACCAAGTCCAGGAAGCGCAGAGAGTCCCATACAGGATAAACCCAAGGAGAAACACGCTTAGACACACAGCAATCAAAATGGCAAAAATTAAAGGCAAAGAAAAAGTATTGAAAGCAGCAATGGAAAAATGACAAATAACGTAAGGGAACTCCCATAAGGTTAACAGCTGATTTCTCAGCAGAAACTCTACAAGCCAGAAGGGAGTGGCATGACATTTTTAAAGTGATGAAAGAGAAAAACCTACAACCAAGATTACTCTACCGGGCAAGGATCTCATTCAGATTCGATGGAGAAATCTAAAGCTTTACAGACAAGGAAAAACTAAGAGAATTCAGCACCACCAAACCAGCTCTACAACAAATGCTACAGGAACTTCTCTAAGTGGGAAACACAAGAGAAGAAAAGGACCTACAAAAACAAACCCAAAACAATTTTAAAAAATGGTAATAGGAGCATACATATCGATAATTACCTTAAACGTGAATGGATCAAATGCTCCAACCAAAAGACACAGGCTTGCTGAATAGATACCAAAACAAGACCCATACATATGCTGTCTACAAGAGACCAACTTCAGACCTAGGGCCACATACAGACTGAAAGTGAGGGGATGGACAAGATATCCATGCAAATGGAAATCAAAAGAAAGCTGCAGTAGCAATACTCATATCAGATAAAATAGACTTTAAAATAATGATACAAGAGACAAGGAAGGACACTACATAATGATCAAGGGATCAATCCAAGAAGAAGATATAACAATTATAAATATATAGGCACCCAACATAGGAGCACCCCAATACATAAGGCAACTGCTAACAGCTCTAAAAGAGGAAATCGACAATAACACAGTAATAGTGGGGAATTTAACACCCCACTTTCACCAATGGACAGATCATCCAAACAGTAAATTAATAAGGAAACACAAGCTTTAAATGACACAATAGACCAGATAGATTTAATTTATATTTATAGGACATTCCATCCAAAAGCAGCAGATTACACTTTCTTCTCAAGTGTGCACGGAACATTCTCCAGGGTAGATCACATTTTGGATCAGAAATCAAGCCTCAGTAAATTTAAGAAAATTGAAATCATATCAAGCATCTTTTCTGACCACAATTCTATGAGATTAAAAATCAATTACAGGGAAAAATACGTAAAAAACACAAACACATGGAGGCTGAACAACACGTTACTAAATAAGAGATCACTGAAGGGCTTCCCTGGTGGCGCAGTGGTTGAGAGTCCACTTGCCGATGCTGGGGACACGGGTTCGTGCCCTGGTCCGGGAAGATCCCATATGCAGCGGAGCATGCATATGACCATGGCTGCTGAGCCTGTGCGTCGGGAGCCTGTGTTCCACAACGGGAGAGGCCACAACAGTGAGAGGGCTGTGTACTGCAAAAAAAAAAAAAAAAAAATGAGATCACTGAAGAAATCAAAGAGGAAATCAAAAAATACCTAGAGACAAATGACAATGAAAACACAATGATCCAAAACCTGTGGGATGCAGCAAAAGCAGTTCTAAGAGGGAAGTTTTTAGCAGTACAACCCTACCTCAAGAAGCAAGAAAAATCTCAAATAAACAATCTGACTTTACACCTAAAGGAACTAGAGAAAGAAGAACAAACAAAACCCAAAGTTAGTAGGAGAAAAATCGTAAAGAACAGAGCAGAAATAAATGAAATAGAAACAAAGAAAACAATAACAAAGATCGATAAAACTAAAAGCTGGTTCTTTGAGAAGATAAACAAAATTGATAAACCACTAGCCAGACTCATCAAGAAAAAGAGGGAGCGGACTCAAGTCAATAAAATTAGAAATGAAAAAGGAGATGTTACAACAGACAGCACAGAAATACAAAGCATCCTGAGACTACTACAAGCAACTCTATGCTAATAAAATGGACAATCTGCAAGAAATGGACAAATTCTTAGAAAGGTATAACCTTCCAAGACTGAACCAGGAAGAAATAGAAAATATAAACAGACCAATCACAAGTAATGAAATTGAAACTGTAATTAAAACTCTTCCAACAAAGAAAAGTCCAGGACCAGATGGCTTCACAGGTGAATTCTATCAAACATTTAGAGCATAACTAACACCGATCCTTCTCACACCCTTCCAAAAAATTGCACAGGAAGGAACACTCCCAAGCTCGTTCTATGAGGCCACCATCACACTGATACCAAAACAAGACAAAGATACTACAAAAAAAGACAATTACAGACCTATATCACTCATGAATATAGATTCAAAAATCCGCAGCAAAATACTAGCAAACAGAATCCAAGAACACATTAAAAGAATCATACACCATGATCAAGTGGGATTTATCCCAGGGATGCAAGCATTCTTCAGTATATGCAAATCAATCAATGTGATACACCATATTAACAAATTGAAGAAGAAAAATCATATGACCATCTCAATAGATGCAGAAAAAGCTTTTGACAAAATTCCACACCCATTTATGATAAAAACTCTCCAGAAAGTGGGCATAGAGGGAACCTATCTCAACATAATAAAGGCCCTATATGAGAAACCCACAGCCAACATCATTCTCAATGGTGAACAACTGAATGCATTTTCTCTAAGATCAGGTACAAGACAAGGATGTCCACTCTTACCACTGTTATTCAACATAGTTTTGGAAGTCGTTGCCGCAGCAATCAGAGAAGAAAAAGAAATACAAGATATACAAATTTGAAAAGAAGAAGTGAAACTATCACTGTTTTGCAGATGACATGATACTATTCATAGAGAATGCAAAAGATGCCACCAGAAAACTACTAGAGCTAATCAATGAATTTGTTAAAGTTGCAGGATACAAAATTAATGCAGAGAAATCTCGTGCATTCCTATACACTAATGATGAAAAATCTGAAAGAGAAATTCAGGAAACACTCCCATTTACCATTTCAACAAAAAGAATAAAATACCTAGGAATAGTCCTACCTAGGGAGACAAAAGACCTGTATGCAAAAGACACTGATGAAAGAAATTAAAGATGATACAAACAGATGGAGAGATATACCATGTTCTTGGATTGGAGGAATCAATATTGTGAAAATGACTATAGTACCCAAAGCAATCTACAGATACAATGCAATCCCTATCAAATTACCAATGGCATTTTTAACAGAACTAGAACAAAAAATCTTAAAATTTGTATGGAGACACAAAAGACCCCGAATAGCCAAAGCAGTCTTGAGGGAATAAAACGGAGGTGGAGGAATCAGACTCCGTGACTTCAGACTATACTACAAAGCTACAGTATTCAAGACAATATGGTACTGGCACAAAAACAGAAATATAGATCAATGGAACAGGTTAGAAATCCCAGAGATAAACCCATACACCTATGGTCAACTAATCTATGACGAAGGAGGCAAGGATATACAATGGAAAAGAGACAGTCTCTTCAATAAGTGTTGCTGGGAAAACTGTACAGCTATATGCAAAAGAATGAAATTAGAACACTCCCTAAACCATACACAAATATAAAGTCAAAATGGATTAGATACCTAAATGTAAGCCCAGACACTATAAATCTCTTAGAGGAATACACAGGAAGAACACTCTGACATAAATCAGACTAAGATCTTTTTTATCCACCTCCTAGAGTAATGGAAATAAAAACAAAAATAAACAAATGGGGCCTAATGAAAGTTAAAAGCTTTTGCACAGCAAAGGAAACTACAACCAAGATGAAAAGCCAATCCGCAGAATGGGAGAAAATATTTGCAAACGAATCAACGGACAAAGGATTAATCTCCAGAATTTACAAGCGGCTCATGCAGCTCAATATCAAAAAAACAAACCACCCAATCCAAAAGTGGGCAGAAGATCTAAATAGACATTTCTCCAAAGAAGATATACAGATGGTCAAGAAGCATATGAAAAACTGCTCAGTAACACTAATTATTAGAGAAGTGCATATCAAAACTGCAGTGAGGTATCACCTCACACCAGTTAGAACGGGCATCATCACCAAGTCTACAAACAACAAATGCTGGAGAAGGTGTGGAGAAAAGGGAACCTTCTTGCACTGTTGGTGGGAATGTAAATTGATACAGCCACTATGGAGAACAGTATGGAGGTTCCTTAAAAAACTAAAAATAGAATTACCATATGACCCAGCAATCCCACAACTGGGCATATACCCAGAGAAAACTATAATTCAAAAAGACACATGCACCCCAATGTTCATTGCAGCACTATTTACAATAGCCAGGTCATGGAAGCAACCTCCATGCCCATCAACAGACAAATGAATAAAGAAAATGTGGTACATATATACAATGGGATATTGCTCAGTCATAAAAAGGAATGAAATTGGGTCTTTTTCAATGGATGGATGGATCTAGAGACTGTCATGGAGTGAAGTAAGTCAGAAAGCGAAAAATAAATATGGTATATTAATGCATCTATGTGGAACCTAGAAAAATCATACAGATGAACCGGTTTGCAGGGTAGAAATTGAGATGCAGATGTAGAGAACAAACATATGGACACCAAGGGGGGAAAGTGGCTGGAGGTAGTGGTGGTGGTGTTTTGAACTGGGAGATTGGGATTGACATATATACACTAATATGTATAAAATAGATAACTAACAAGAACCTGCTCTATAAAAAATAAATAAAATAAAATTCAAAAAAATTAATAAAGCTATTAGAATTGTACGCTCAAATCGTTTTTTACACATAGGATTGTGGAATCAAAAGTTTGGAGACTACTGTTGGGTAACAGTTACGAAGGAGTAAGGGAATTTGAGGTATGTCTTACTTTCATAGCTGAGGTTAATGTAGAGGCAGGGGCTGATCAATGATGTTTTTAAGTGGCAGTCAGTACTTTGAAGGCAGGTAGTAGTGTGTGTGCATGTAACACACACACACAGTCTGTCAAATTTGGGGTTGTGTAGCTGATTTGGAAGGTACATGGAATCCTAGTGCTAATCATTGGCACTTTGATTGCCGGATCTTTGATTTGTTAAGATTGAGGCCTCTGATGTACTTTCCATCCTGCTCAGAATTGATTTGGAATCTGAGTCTAACGATTACCTTGACTCCTTGAAGAAAAAGTTAACAGTGACAATAATGTGTTAATTCATAGATGCCAACTATGTGACATTTATAAAATACTTAAAAGCATTAAAACATCTTAATTTCAATACCTAGAAGTAATTATTTTGACTTCTTCAGTCTTTTTTTCCTGTGCAAATATATGTACATAAAATTGGGACAACAGCATGTAGGGTGTTTTTATGACTTATAAATTGAATGCTGTACTAATAGTATTTACCCATATCATGTCATTAAATATTTTTTTGAAAATATTTTAATGGCTATATTATATTTTACCGTTTGGAACTTACTTGAGCAGCTCTCCATTCAGAATTGAGGCTATCTCCAGTTTTCTGCTCTGAGCAATGTGTAATGGCCATCCATGTATATAAACCCTTGTGCTTTTTCCAATTATTTCATTAGGGTTGATTTTATAAATGAAACTACTGAGGCCAAGGATATTGACATTTTTAGGACTCTTGTGACAAATTGTCAAAGTGCTTTGTGGAAAGGTGTTACCAACAGTGTTTGAAAAGGCATATCTACCAATACCCTTAGTAGCATTAATTATTTAAAGTATTTTGTCATATTAATAAATAAAATTTGTTACTTAATGCTTTAGGTTGAAATTATTTATTTATTATTGAGACTGAACTGTACTTTCTTATGATTATTGGCTATTTATATTTCTTTTGTGATTTATTCAAATGCTTTGTCCATTTTTCTAAGTGGTGTTAGAATTCTTTTGGTTTTGCAAAACTGTTGCAATATTTTTAGTTTGTGGATTACTGTTAATTTTGCTTATAGTGCTTTTTGACATTCAAAATATTTAAAATTTTTATGTGATAAAATTTATCACCTTTTTAAAAAAATTCTCTTTGCTTTGTGCTTCCTCATTCCAGGGTTAGTTAGTTAACTATTCTCCTATATTTTTTGTAGCCTCTTATTGCTTTGATATTTTCTCTTTTTGAATTTTTAAAAATTATTTTTAGTAAATTTCTAGATGCATAGTCCCAGACATATACCTCATTTTGTATAAATTATCAAATATATGCTTTTTATTCTAAATGAAGTTCTTTTTTTAAAACTTTCATTTTTGCATGTCTCTTCTTCTAACTTGTTTCCTTCCTATGCTGCATTAGCTCTACCCTCCTCACGCACAAGGTACAAAGATTAATGTGTTTAATCTTTCTTCACTCATATAATGTGTATTCATATATAAACTATATACATGTATATTGGAGATGGATATATATATATATGTGTGTGTGTGTGTATATATATATATATATATCTCCATACTGGAGCATGCACACACATATACACACAGAATTTTGCACAGTAATTGTTTCTCAAAAAATGTTCATATTATTTGAATGTTTCTTCAAGTTGTCTGGTATAGCTTTAGTTCATTCTTCTCATGGATGAATAATTTCATATTGAGTCTATCATAATTAATTCAGTCATTCCCCTCTTAATGGGAATTTACTGTTTCCAGTTTTCTGCCACTATGAATAGTGCTGCAATCTAATGATTACATGTTCATTCAAACTTACTGATGCTTTTTATATCTATAGGATAGATTCTCAGGGGTGGTATTACTGGCTTCCAGGGTATGCAATTTTTTAATTTAAATAAGTGTTGCCAGACTGATTTCACCTTTCACATTTCTGCTGACACTGCATGTCAGTACAATTTTATCTCATATCTATCTCAGCAATAGGTGTTACTGCTCTTCTTAATTTTTGCCAGTTTAATAAGCTTAGTGATGCTTCATTTTTAACTTAATTTCCTGTTTCCAGACTATTAGTGAATTTGAGCATTGTTTCATATGTTTGTTGGGTATTTTAATCTGCTCTTCTGTGAATTTATTCATATTCTTTTCTCATTTTTCTATTGTATATCTCTTTGTTGTCTACTATTACGGGCTTTTTGTATATTCAAATGATTCAATTTACGCGATCTTGCTATATGTAGATTTTCTTAGGGATAAAGATTTTCCATGAATTGATATATACATGTAATGACTTTGGTTTATGATTAGTATCCTTTCAACAAATATGTCAGCTAGAAAACTCATTAAAAAAATCCTTTAGGCTATTAACTCAGTGGTTATCTAAAAGATTACTTGATTGAATCCATATAATTCAAGACTTTTAATTGGTTTATGAACAGATACCAGCAATATAAGGAAGAACGATGAGAAAAAAATTCACGTGGTTAATAGCTTATTTATTTTTCAACATAAAATGAGGATAGGCAAAATATATTTAATATAATCTGGGTTTCTCCATGTGCAATTTGGGGTTTCTTTTAACTCTATTCTATACATCTTAAAATCCCTTGTTTGGGAAGTCGTCAGTCTATGATGATTTAAATATTGGCCAGTTATACCCAAAATACAAGAACATGAACGCACACTAACTCCAATCAAAATGCTTCTGAAATAAGTCTCATTGCTCTTCCTTAATGGGCTATGTGAGGCAAAGAGACAGTTTTGGCTGGTTTATTTCACTGAAGATAGAAGTGGGCACAGGGGAAAAGCATCTCTTATTTGGGGTCTCAGTGACCTGGGCCAGGACAGCTGAGGATCTTGCCCTGTGGGGATCGGCTTTCTAAAGTCAAAGTTTGGAAAGTGAGTCCAAGTTAAGTTGTTGCTAAAATGGTCTAAATGAAGAACAGTAATTGAGAAATGAAGTGAAAATGAAGTTCATAACCAGAAAAGCTTAGAATAACATTAGCCTAGGTTGATTCTGAAGATGTAGTACACATGCTTTTTATGTTTTGGTTTTTTTTACATCTTTATTGGAGTATAATTGCTTTACAATGGTGTATTAGTTTCTGCTTTATAACAAAGTGAATCAGTTATACATATACATATGTTCCCATATCTCTTCCCTCTTGCGTCTCCCTCCCTCCCACCCTCCCTATCCCACGCCTCTAGGTGGTCACAAAGCACTGAGCTGATCTCCCTGTGCCATGTGGCTGCTTCCCACAGGCAAATTCTATCAAACATTTAGAGAAGAGCTAACACCTATCCTTCTCAAACTCTTCCAATATATAGCAGAGGGAGGAACACTCCCAAACTCATTCTACGAGGCCACCATCACAAAACCAGACAAGGATGTCACAAAGAAAGAAAACTACAGGCCAATATCACTGATGAACATAGATGCAAAAATCCTCAACAAAATACTAGCAAACAGAATCCAACAGCACATTAAAAGGATCATACACCATGATCAAGTGGGGTTTATTCCAAGAATGCAAGGATTCTTCAATATATGCAAATCAATCAATGTGATACACCATATTAACAAATTGAAGGATTAAAACCATATGATCATCTCAATAGATGCAGAGAAAGCTTTCGACAAAATTCAACACCCATTTATGCTTTTTATGTTTTTTAATTCTCACTTTGTATCCCCTCCTTTGAACAAACTGAGCTTATTTAAAGCAGCTGGGGAAGACATGTAAGCTCTGTAAGGGCAACAATCATAAATCTCCCTTTTCTCTGATTCCTTAGCACCCACAAGAGTGTTTGTCACATAATAGGCTCAAGAAATCTATGTTAAACCAGAAAGAAGTCCCTCTAAGCATCCTCTGGTTCCCAACTTCAGTCTGGCCTTAGGACTCCTTGCTTATCCCATTATGCTTCTCCTTTTCTATTCTCTTAGCTAAGTCTCCCCATGATGTAGACTAGAGTGGAGAATAAATTGGTATGCCTTCGTTGATCAAAGCTGGCAAAGGATGTCATGGATAATATCTTCTGAATCAACAAGAATGAGATTCTTATGTGACTGGTACATTGGCTCTGGAAACAGGTTTCAAAAACACTAAGGCAATGGTCATGCCACTGGGATATTACTTTCTGGTGTGTTATATATGTACTAGTACCTTTATTTTTAAAAAGGTTTTGTTAAGACATCCATAGCCTTTAAAAATCATTGATAATGCAGGAAAATGCAAAAGGAGGTATCCTCTGACAACTGCAGTCTACTAGTCTGAGGCAAAAATCAAGAATAGTGGTTGAAATAATGACTTTATTTTATGGATTCAGGATTTAACTTAGTGTTCTGGTGTTTTTGTTTTTTGTTTTATGTTTTAGTAGAGTCAAGTCAATCTCTTGAAGTATTTTGGCAATGTAAAGACAAAACCTGATAGCATAAGAATGAACGTTTCAGGGCAAGTAACCATTGGACTGGATATTTTAAAGACAGATAGGCATCAAATATCTTCTGGCTGCAAGATGTCAGTGTTATTTTAATGCCAAGGAGGTGTTGCCACCCCAGCAGAACTCCACAAGGAAGGGCACCATTGTACCCTTAGTGTCTAGCGTAGTGCCTGGTGCAGATGAATAGTAAAGAACTATAATAGTGCATAGAAATTTTAACTTTATTTTTCTGTAAATCAGCATGATCTTGGTATGAAGCCTTGAATCTTAGTCAATTCTGGGTTTTCTCAAAGCATTTCTGCTTTATACTTAATCACTCCCCCACTTTTCCTGTACCATCCTTTTTTCTCAGAGGGAACAATTCCCTGGGGCACATATTCTGCCACTGCATCTCATTGAGAGCAGAGACATTGTGTAAAACTGTATATCACTACGTTGAGGACAGTGCCTCAATTACTATTGATGGACTGAATAATGTTGCTGGGAGAGACATGCAAGGAAGTGATACCAAGCAGGACCATATGGGGCCCCTGGGCACAAAAGCCTTCCTATGTCCCCCATTTCTTTGATTACAGGTTTCAGTCAGCCTCCACATCCTTCTCTGAGTTCCAACGGGCAGTTTCAAAGAGTTGTTAATTAGGGAAGGGAGGGGACGTGAGACAAGGGAGGAACAGTCAAAGAGAAACAACAGTGCAGCTTTGGGGCAAGGTCCTGGTTCCCCCTCAAGGGATATACACAATATCTTTTTTTTTTTTTTTTTTTTTTTTGCGGTACGTGGGCCGTCACTGCACAGGCTCCGGACGCGCAGGCTCAGCGGCCATGGCTCACGGGCCCAGCCGCTCCGCGGCATGTGGGATCTTTCCCGACCAGGGCATGAACCCGTGTCCCCTGCCCCACCAGGTGGAAGAAGTTAACTATATGCTGCCCTCAAGCACATAGACCCCCAGATGGTTGGAACCAGAAGGTTGATGATGCTGACTCCCACTTACCTCACTACCATCCAATCAGAAGAATGTCCACGAGGTGATCACGCCCTCTTTGAACCATTTCTATAAAACTTCTCACTACCCCCTCCAGGTTGGGACACAGTTTTGAGGGCATTAGCCTGCCGTGGCCCCCTTTGCCTGGCAACGCAATAAAGCTGTTCTTTTCTACTTCACCCAAAACTCTGTCTCTGAGATTTAATTCGGTGTTGGGGTAAAGAGGCCAGATTTGGCTTCATAAGCATCATGGTCATCATTCAGCATCTACTGTGAGATAACTCCTATTGGGACATTTCCTTCTTAATCTTCAGTAGTCATCACTCCTTTAAGTTGGCATTTGCAGCTGAGATGCATGTGTCCACCTGGTCTCTAGCTTTAAGGTCCACTCCATCTACTCCTCCTCTTTATTCCAACCACAAAGCTTCTTCATTTTAAAAACAAAACAAAACTCCATCTGTGTATCTCATAGCTATTGTATATGGGCAAAAACTAGCAGCAAAATGAGCATTTAGCTGCTTCCTGCTCTTCTTGGGGTACGACGGGATCTTGTGAAGCTGTTCAGGATTTGCTATCTGGATATTCCTTTGCCATTGTTTCCCCTTTATTCTCCTGTGCCGCACTGGTGTCAGGGAACTTCTTTAAAGGCTTAGGGTTGGGATAAGGATGCAAGCTGAAATGATTCTCATCAAAGTTTTCTTTTTCTCTTCTTTTACTCTTTTTATCTCACTCTTTAACATGAGTTTTTTGGTCAGAGAGAGGTGGACCACGTATATATAGTTATACGGAGAAACAGATTCCATTTAACTGCATATTCTTATAAATCTTTCCAGTCTTATACCTGGACTATAGTTTATGAATTTAAAAGCAAAAGTACGGTGACTGTGCTTTCTGTTCTTATGCCCCTTGGAAGGTCTGGAGACCTTTAATACAGTAACTCAATTGTAGGATGGTAGGGTAAAAAGGATTTGCAAGGAAAACCCATTACTAATAAGTCATTAGGTCTTTCTGCAACAGATGCAGAAAGATTTGCCGCATTGGTAGTAGCATATATCCTGCACCTTGAATTTTAATGCCTGGGTTCCTACAGGAAAATTTACTGTAAAGAAAAGAGGACAGTAGATAGAAATCTCTTAATCAGGTTCTGAAAAACAAGAAAAAATAAAGTGAAACTTAAGTCTCAACCAAACCTTTTTTTCCCCCTTGTTTTATTGAAACATAATTGATGTACAGCACTGTGTTTAAGTTTAAGGCATACAGCACAATGACTTCACTTACACATATTGTGAAGTTATTACCACAATAAATTTAATTAACGTCCATTAGTTTATATAGCTACCAAAAAGAAAAAAAAGAAAAAAGAAAAGTTTTGTTCTTATGATGAGAACTCTTAGAATTTATTCTCTTAACAACTTTCAAATGTACCATACAGCAGTGTTAACTGTAGTCATCATGTTGTACATTACATCTCCAGTAGTTATTTATCTTCTAACTGGAAGTTTGTACCTTATGAAACCTTTGTTTTTTAAAAGATACTTGTGAAAAATGCTGTACATCTTGCCTTGCAGTTCAACTCAGTAGTTCTTTGATATTTTTGATTCTGTGGTAGTGTCTCTCTACTTTCAGTTTTTTGCTATAATATAAATCAGAAGTGATGGAAAAATGAGATTGGAATTTTGTATCATGTAGTATGACACTGTATCATACTTAATATAATTTTAAGTGACTGGTTTTCTTCTGCCCTGTTTTCAAACAGTGTACGTGTAATCTAGAAACCTTCACAGAGGAGAGGGTTTTAGCATTTCTGGTGGAACATAAGGCAGTGTGACTCCTTTGTCAAAACCTGCCGGTATCTTCCCACTCAAAGTGAAGTTTAATTTCCTCACAGTGACCTATAGAGCCCTGCAACTTGCGGCCGCAGTTACCTCTCAGATCTAAATCCTAGTCCTCACTCACTCCTGTCCTGCTTCTCTAGCCTCCTCACTGCTCCTCAAACACTTAGAACCTTGAATTTTTGCACTTGCTTTGTCCCTGGCCTGAAATGCTATTTCTCCAGATAGCTGCATGGGGAAGGGGAGTCATCTCTTTCAAGTCTTCAGTGTCACCTTCTCAGTGATTCCTACCCCATTCTACTTAAAATATCCTTCTCACCTGCCCAGAACCCCTGTTATCATTCCTTGCTTTGTTTTTATTCATTGCACGTTTCATTATCTATCAGAGGAGCATTACGTTGTTGTTAAGAGCAAGCCCTCTACAGTCAGACCATTTGGGTTTGACTCCAAGCTCCACCACTTACTGGTTGTGTGAATTTTGGGGAAATTACTTAATCCCACTATATCTCAGCTGCTTCTTCTAAAATGGAATTGTCACAAGAATTAAACATTTTTTTCCCCTCACAATGAAATATTAGCTGCATGAGGGCAAGGATTTTTGTCTGTTTATCGCTTTTACTCTAGCACCTAGAATATTTCTCCCGTTTTATCAATTGCTTGTTTAGAGGTTTAGTTATATATTTTGGCTTATAGTAAGTTTTCCTAAGAACAAATATTCTAAAGTTTGCTCCACCTTTTTAGCCAGGACCATTTGAATCTTCCATGACAGTGAGCTGTATTTTTAAAATAAGGGCATAGCCCAAGTGACCATTAATAGAATGATTCACTCATCCATTACTTCTTTCACTTAAATATTTATTGTCTAAGCTACTGGTTTTTGTTAGACTCTGTGCTAGATACATTCACTGGGAGACGCTGAAATTTAAAACATATATTTTTTTCCATTGACCCTGACCTCAAGGAGCTTGTTTTCCAGTTGAGAGTCTGGGCTTTTAAGGATTAGTGCATGGGGATGGTGACCAAAACACTAACCTTGTAGTCAAATATATCTGGTTTATATATTTTATTCCTGCCACTCGCAAGCTATATTACCTTGAATAAGTTATTCAATCATTCTAAACTGTAGGTTCCTAATCAATGAAGCAGGAAAAATAATTGTACCTACCTCAAAGGGCTTTGAAGTTATTATATGAAATTATCTATGTAATGTACTTAATATAGTGCCTGTTACATAGTAGGAACTCAATAATTTTTATCTACTATTACTGTTGCCTTGAAGGATGGATAGTGTGTGTAGAAAGAGGCAAAAAGGGTGCTCCAGGCAGAGAGAACAGCCTGATTTAAGTCAGAGAAATGGTAAAGCATGGGATGTATATGGGAGATTACAACTAGTTCTGTTTGACTGAAATGTGGAATACATTAAAGTAGGTAGGGAATACAGAAAGATCAAAGCTCTGTCATGTAATTCTTTACCATGAAGTAACCACTGGTAACATGCTGGCATATTTCCTTCTAGCTATTTTTTTTAATACAGTGTAAATTTGTACAAAAGAGTGCTTATTATAGAATTGAGGTTAGAAATACAGATAATACTAGTAAACATTTATACAGTGCTATTTATTTGCCAGACACTGTTCTAAATGTTTTAGTTGTATTAATCCCATTACTTCCCATCTGGCTCTTCTTAACAGATCAATTATGTCTTCTAGGGTTTTAATAAAAGAAAAGAAAAAAAAAGAAAGAAATACTCACTCTGAAATACTCCCAAGGTAGTGTGTATCTCTATGTAGAAGATAATCCTGGTTTGATGCTCCATAGCTGATCATTTGGCAGTATTTCTCCAGCTGTCTTCTAATATGACTGTGCCTAGTTCAGTCTACTTCCATTTCCATAATAGGAGTTATTTCTCTGAGTACAGATTTCTTTAGAATCTTTCTGTTATTAAAAGGGGAAAGGAGAAGTTGGCTAGATCAGGAGTTATCCATTACATAAAGTTTTAGAATGAGTAAATGTTGTTTCAGTTGGTTGTCCCTCTGAGCCTTATTTGGTAGCATGGACCTTCCATATTACTACTTTCTGAAAGGATGGAGAAAACTTCTTTTCATCTTCTCCCTCATGCATCCCCACACAAACTGAGGGAAGGCTTTTAAGGTAGAGGGAAGTGACACCATCAGCTTCTCTGCTCAGTCCCCTGTCTCTAATTTACCGAGGAGACTATTCTCGTGACATTAGAGTTCCTGAGGGTAGAGTTTGGGGTAATTATTCAATAGGCAGGGATTAAGGTATAACGGTAAGTCCCTTCATATTGTGAGAGGGTCCTAGAACAGGAAAGATTCCTGCTATTTCCACCCCTATGAAGCAACATTTTCCCTAAGACTTCTGATGAAAGATCTTGTTATTCCAGCTGTCTTTCTCTTTGTCTGATTCCATTTCTCATAGTCCTAGTTTATGAAAATTGTCCTTTTCTAGCTGATTCACCAAACCTCAGTTCTTAGTGAGGATAACATTATTTATTAATTTATTCTGCCAATATATATATATATATTTATTTTCAAGTCATCAAGTTTATTTTACTCAACAAATATTTATCAAGTCCTTTTTATGTTCAGGTACTTTTCTAGGTGATGAGAGTAAATTCTACTGGGTGTGAGGTGGGGAGCAGACAGAAAGTAAACAAGTAAGAAGAAAAAAAACCACAAGGCAGATTATGATAATTGCTCTGAAGAGAAAGAGAAAAAAAACCCTCAGGTTGACAAGGAGTCACTAGAAGGCTATATTTTACACAGTGACCAGAAAACATTTTATGTTGTTTCAGGCCTTTTTCTACTATAAAAGTCATGGTGATAAATATACATTGGACCCCACGAAATTGCTTATAATCAACATTTTTTACCTACAAAAATGACAATTTTATGTGGTTCAACCTAATAGCTGATAACCCTGAGAACTTCTGTCTGACCAGATAGAATTTTAAGAGCTAAGATATTTATATTAAAGTTTTATTTCAAATGCATAATTGCTCTCTACCAATATTCATTGTGTATATTATTACATGTCAGAATAGATATATATCAACAAACAAAAAACATTTTTTTGATTGCATGCCCATTATAATCTAGTGGAGGGGAAAAGCGATAAGTAATTATCAAAATTAAATAAAGTATATTATACATTAGTATGTGATGACTGCTATGGGAACAATAAATATGGTTGAAAGACATTAGGAATGCTGGTTACAAGGGATAGCAATTTTAACTGAGTGGTCAGTGTAGGCCTCAATGGTGATATCTGAGCAAAGAACATGAAGGGTGGAAATGGAATTATCTGTGAGATTATCTGGAGAAAGACCATTACAGGTGGAGGGATCGCTCGTATGAAGGTCCTATAGTGGGAGCATACTAAGTATATTCACGAATAGTGGGGCCAGCCTGTTTGGCTGCAGCTGAGGGGAAAAATGGAAGAAGAATAGAAGGAGAGGTCAAAGAGGTAATAGGGGACTGGGTTATGTACAGTCTTATAGGCTACTGGAAAGATTTTACTCTGAGAGAAGTAAGAAACTATTGGAAGGTTTTGAACATATGAATGACTTAATCTGACCTTCCCAAAAGGCATGCAGAATCTTATGTTTTTAGGAATTAGAAATATTTTATTTTTGCCTGGGTTGGCTTGACTTGCCATTATTTTCCACCGGCTTCTTTACTGTAGGTCTATATTTAATGTCTATTAAAGTGGATAGCAAGGATAATGGAATCATTGTTTTGGATCCTATGAAGTCCCTGTAGTGTGCCCCCCAATGACTGATTTCTCCCTTGAAACAAAATCAGATGAATTCCCAAAGTAAAAGCTTTGACATAGTTTTAGTAGTATGTAGTTTAAAAAGACCTGGAGGTCATGGTTTTAGACTTTTCTTGTCTTAAAAGAAAGTGACATTTACCTGTTTGCATTCAGCCTGGGATCATTTTAAACATAAGCGCCACCTATTAGTTCTTGAAATTTCATCTCGGGTGCCTAGAGGGAGAGATCTCTCTTCTCATTTCTTCAGCATGTGTATGATAAAATTCTAACTGTTTAACTAAAAATCTGATTTATATAAGGGTTTTGGAAAATGTAGATCAAAAAGTTTTTTGCCACCCCATTAAAGCATTTAACCTGTAATATGTTGTTGATATCGCAAGGTGGCAGCAGCAGTGTCATAACAGTGCTGTTCTGTGTTGAGTTGCTGAAGGTTTGAAACAAGTTGGAAATTATTCACTCAGCCTTTACTTTAGGAATAAAACAAAAGAAATTCCTTGTTTTAAACATTTTAAAGTAAGCATACAATTTGAAGTTAGATTTTGTTCATCTGTTTGTTCTTTAGGCGATTTTTCCTGAGCTATAAGTGATTTATCTTTCTCATCTATTCTGGTCTATGCTGAGGCACATATTGCTCTTCTTCTATCTGCTAACACTATTTTAACTGATTTTAGCTCCCAGGTATGGTGAGTTTTCTTTTATTCTTTTGTGAAAGAAGTGAACATAGCATCCTCCCCACTTCTGCTTTAAGAATTTATATATATTAGTCTGTTTTATCCACAGAGCTTGAGTTGCTGAGCTGAAGCCTGCAATTCTTACTTGGTAACAGAAAGAAAGCATTTTTATATTACTGAACAATTATTAAACCGTGTTGCAGTAACAGCCTTGGGCCGGGAAGGAGGCAGCTTGACATAACAGAAAAATTGAGCCATCTGAGACCTCTGTGTTTGGATTTTGGTTTTGCCATTTGTAAGTTGTGTGGCCATGGCCAAATTACTTAACCTCTGTGAACGTCAATTCCTTTATCTGTAGAATGTTAAAATAATAATAATGCTTACCTCATAAGATTGTTGTGAAGAATGAATAATACATAAGGCATATAAAGTACTTAGTACAGTTCCTGAACCTAATAAATACTCCATAAATAGCAGCTATTTTGATATGATCTTATGGAAAGTCCTTTCACATCTCTGAGTCTCATTTACTTCATCAGTAAATGGAGAAAAAAAATCCTACATGTTGGGGAAAAGCAAATGAAAGGATGTATATAAGAAAGTTTTGAAAAATGAATTCTGTAAACTGCATTATATTAAAATGTGTGGTAAAAATAGGATTTTATTTTCCTATTTCATCATTCCTCCCTGGGGATTCAGATCAAATAATAGATGAGAATGCATTTTGCAAAGCTGAAGCATTATGTGAATATAAGATAATATCATCATTACTGTATGACGTCCAAATATCTTCTCATATGCCCATTGCTGTTACTTGGAATTCTTTCCATGGGTAGTTTGGTGGAGCTGAACAGGAGAAAGAGAATAATAGTTATTCCTGTTAAAACGTGCATACCTGCTGTAAGACAGTACTGCTGTTGGCAGGCTGTTGCATGAGCTTGTCAGAGCTCCATATTGATATTTAAATAAGAACAGTAGTTTTTGTTTGTTTTGTTTTGTTTGTCTATTTGAGAGAGTGGGTGGAAAAAGAGTAATTATTTGGCTTGGGGGACCTGGGTAATGGTAGGAAGGAGGTAGGGAATAAATGATGATAAATGGGAGTTGGGAGAGATGTGGAGTGGAGAGAAGAGGCAGAATCAGGGAAAGGGAAGCTTGAAGGAGAAGAGGATGGTCTCAAACATAAGCTTTAAACTATAGTTAATGTTTTTGTTATACCAGTCTGGCAAAAAGCACAGAAATTAGCCCTTATAAGGAATGATGAAACTGTCTTCCCTTCTGTTCCCCTTCCCTCTTCTCCCTTTCTTTCCCTCCCTTTTCTCCCTCCTTCCCTTCCCTTTGCTATCACTTGTAGAATATCTGCTATGTGTAGTGTCTTTAAGCTGCCACCTGCCTTTGCACACAACCGGTTTGTAAAAGCGAACCTCAGGAACACCTTCTTTATAACCTCAGTTCAGTTCTGCCCAGCTCCCTTTGACTTGTGCCTTTCACTTGATTCCTTCTTTCTTCCCGTCTTCTAATTCCTGACCTGAATACTAGTTATTTTCTTCTTCTTGATATCATTCTCTATATCAGTGATAAAGATGCGGAAGACCACGGCTCCTTTTTTAATCTTATACTTTAGTAGGAGTAACAGTGTCTCATATGTATAGACCATTACACGTTTGAAAATACCACTTATCATTTTTTTTTTTTTTTTTTTTTTTTGCGGTATGCGGGCCTCTCATCGCTGCAGCCTCTCCCGCTGTGGAGCACAGGCTCCGGACTCGCAGGCCCAGCGGCCACGGCCCACGGGCCCATCCTCCCGGACCGGGGCACAAACCCATGTCCCCTGCATCGGCAGGCGGCCTCCCAACAACTGCGCCACAAGGGAAGCCCTACCACTTATCTTAATTGATTCTCACAACGGTTTAGTAAGCCAGGTAGAGTTGACGTCACTGTCCGTGTTAGAAATGAGGAAGCTGTGGATAATCAACTTGTCCAGAATCATATTGTTAGAAAGTGATGGAGTTAGGAGTTTGACTTCAAGGCAGGGATTTTCGCATTACACTACAGGAGAAAAAGAGCAATTTTCACTAGGATATTGGAGATGGGTTTCATGGCTAGGTAGCTTTAGCACTGGTGTTTGTGTGATGCTTAAGACTTTGGTTGAAGAGGCAGGTGTTCCAGATGGAGAAAACTAAGTGAAAGCTTGGAAGAGTAATAAAACCTGCTACGTATAATTGAAGTCCGGGCTAGGCACTTTTCATGTATTATCTCCTAATCTCTATAATAATCCAGCAAGGTAAGCATTTTATTGATTGATTGCTTATCTTTTTTTTAAATAGGATTTGAGGTGGTAGGTAGATATTATTATTTCTAATTTGTAGAAGATGAAACTAAACCTCAGTAAAGTTAAGTAACTTGATCAACATCACATAGTAAAATGTGGTGACATAGGGATTAATAAACATGTGCCTGACATCCCATGTCCCTTCCTAGGAAGAGAGGGGAAAGGCTTTATGGATAACGAGTAGTCAGGTTCAGCAGGCAGGAGGGCTGAGAATAAGATAGGTGATTTTAGCTGATTGAGAGCTTTAATTACAATACTACAGAGTTTAGGCATTCTTCTTTAGGCATTTGTGAACAATAGAAAGTTTTTGTGTAAGGAAGTAGCTATCGGCTGTGCTGAGGAAGATTCAGCTGGCAGCATCATGCATGATAGATTGGAGAAGGGAGAAACCGGTGGCAGGGAGACCAATTGCGTGGCTGTCACACTAGAAAATATTCAACTGAGTACCTGGAGAATTATGCATTTCCCTTCTTAAGGATACTGAATAGTGGATTTTTCTTTACAAGTATCATTTGTCCTGGGTAAAAACTTGACTTATAAAGAACAAAATTATGTTAAATTTAGAAAACACAGTCAAATTAACTTGTAAAAGAAAGGAAAATCCTAGTGACAAAATTAATTACCTAAGGAAACCTGTGAGTAACTTAATGGAGCTGGTGGTTACTTTGCTGAGGTTGAAGGTTATCTATGAATAATTTAAAGTAATAATTTTCTTTGGAGCCTTCTAGCTAATCTTCTAATAATCTGATCCAAAATAGTGAGAGTACTTTAGTTTTCTACCCAATATTGCTCAAATGTAATGAAAGTGGATCACATTCATACTTACTGGAATCACTGGACCTTAAAGGATATATTATTGAGATAGTGTGTAGATATTTAACTGTAAAATTCCACTAATTTTAATCACTTTGAAATTTCTCTAAGTTTGACCTTCCTCTTCATCCACAATGCCACTGATCTAATTCAGTCTTTCATAGAATTTTGCTAAGAGGTTTGACAACAGGCTTCTAACTGATCCTCATAATCTAGTCTTTCCTCTTTTAACTCAACCTCCATAATCCAACAGTTTAAAAACAACCTATTGATCCTTATTGATTACTGACTGTTGTTCCATTTCCTTAACGTAACATTTACCTTGGGCCTTTATAGTCTGATCCAAACTTAAGTTAAGCCTAACTTAAGCCTTGTTCTTGTTCCTTCTTCTGTCTGAAATATTCTTCCCTTTGTTTTCATCTGGAAATTTTCTGCTTAATCTTTTAAAGGCTTACTTGTCTACCACCAGTCTTCTAATGACCTCAAGTAGAACAAATTCTGCTCTCCTGTAGAACAAATTCTTTTCTCTTGTGTGCTGCTCAAGGCCTCTGTTAGAGGGTTCATTGTATTTTATTAGAACTAGTTGCTCAAGTGCTTCACCTGTTAGATTTTGAGCAGCCTGATATCAAGTAGTAAATTTGTCCATACAGCTGTAATATGGTTTATTTACAGCTCATTAGGCAGGAAATACTCAATAAATGTTTATTGATGATTGACTATACTTTCCTTGCTGTCTAAGAAAAATATGCTGTTTTTCTAAATATATATATATTGTACTAGAAGCCTGTCTTAAAATTTCCTGGTTGACCCAAGGAAAAGGTTCTAGTTCTAGATAAGGAGGTTGTTAAAAGTACAAAAATGAGTCATGGTGGTTAACAGCTTACTCTGTCCTTTAAAGTACTTATTATGTGGCAGACTATGAGACAAATATGGGCTTAAAATGATGTTGTATAGTTCTACATCCTTCCCTATGCAGGAACCTTATTAGCAGATTGTGTTACTCTCAGAGTCAGAGATGTTACTGGGTCATTAGCAGTCTTGGAGAGAATGGTTAGGGTGGAGGGACTATTTTTCCAGCTACAGAATTGATATGGGTCGATTGCTTACCCATTTAAATAACTTGTTCTCTTTAAAAATTCCTTTTTTGCCATTTTTGGAATTATGCAATTTTACAATTCCAAGCCTAATTCAACAGGCAGAATATCTTGGCAAAAAAGACATAGAAGTCTTCAGATTCCCTAAAGTTTTCCTCCCATAGAGAAAGGAGCTTGCAGTATATGTAAGGGGTCAATCCAACTCTGAAAATATTATGGTGAGGGAATGGGATTTGTTTATGAGGTAGACCTATTAATAACTTGAAAATAAAAATGTAACTGTGAAAAATATTTCAAATATTCATACTCTATAAGCTTTATGTCATGCCACCTGTATGACATGGGAGTAGGTCTAAGGAAGTCTACCTGCCTTAGACTCTGTCCATGGAGAGTTTATATGGAAACCTCAAAAGGACTTGATATTTTTATCAAGAAGTATAGTCTTGCTTTGAATCAGCTTAGTATTTTTCTCTTAGGGAGATTAGCACTTTCCACAATGTATTGGGTTGGCCAAAATGTTCGTTTGGGTTTTCTATATCTTATGGAAAAACCCGAGTGAACTTTTTGGCCAACCCAATATTATAGTTATTTGTGAGGAAGGTAGAAGTCCCTTACAATATTATGGACTCAGGAACTGTTCCATGTGTATATGGCTTACATACCCTCAGTACTAGCCCAGATCCCTACATACAGTAGCCACTTACTAAATGTTCATTGGATAAATAAATTGATTATATTATTGTCTTATCTAAAAGTACTGTAGTTTTCAAACTATATAAAAATATGAAACTGGGCACAGTAATTGAAATTGGGAGTGTTACAGAAAATTTCTGATATATGATTATCCAACTTGTAACACTGGTTCAGGAACACATTCCACATTTTAAGTGGAGAATTTCATTGTAAAATGAATGATATGCACCTTCCTTTCTCTCCCACCATACTTTTGTTCCATTAATTTTTGTTTGTTTACTTTTTTGGGTTTTTTTTTTTTAACAACTTCATTGGAGTATAATTGCTTTACAATGCTGTGTTAGTTTCTGCTGTATAACAAAGTGAATCAGCTGTACGTATGCATATATCCCCATATCCCCTCCCTCTTGCGTCACCCTCCCACCCTCCCCATACCACCCCTCTAGGTGGTCACAAAGCACCTAGCTGATCTCCCCTTGTGATGCAGCTGCTTACTGCTAGCTATCTATTTTACATTTGGTAGTGTATACATGTCAATGCTACTCTCTCACTTCGTCCCAGCTTACCCTTCCCCCACCCGGTGTCCTCAGGTCGATTCTCTAGGTCTGCATCTTTATTCTGGTCCTGCCCCTAGGTTCATCAGAACCATTTTTCTTTTAGAGTTCATATATATGTGTTAGCATATGGTATTTGTTCTTCTCTTTCTGACTTCACTCTGTATGACAGACTCTAGGTCGATCCACTTCACTACAAATAACTCAGTTTCATTTCTTTTTATGGCTAATATTCCATTGCATATATATGCCACCTTCTTGATGGACATTTAGGATGCTTCCATGTCCTGGCTATTGTAAATAGAGCTGCAGTGAACACTGTGGTACCTGACCCTTTTTGACTTGTGGTTTTCTCAGGGTATATGCCTAGTAGTGGGATTGCTGGGTTGTATGGTAGTTTTATTTTTAGTTTTTTAAGGAACCTCCATACTGTTTTCCATAGTGGCTGTACCAATTTACATTCCCACCAACAGTGCAAGAGAGTTCCCTTTACTCCACACACTCTCCAACATTTATTGTTTGTAGATTTTTTTTTTTGTGGTACACGGGCCTCTCACTGTTGTGGCCTCTCCTATTGCGGAGCACAGGCTCCGGACTTGCAGGCTCAGCGGCCATGGCTCACAGGCCCAGCCGCTCTGCGGCATGTGGGATCTTCCAGGTCCGGGGCACAAACCTGTGTCCCCTGCATCAGCAGGCGGAATCTCAACCACTGCGCCACCAGGGAAGCCCTGTTTGTAGATTTTTTGATGATGGCCATTCTGACCAGTGTGAGGTGATACCTCACTGTAGTTTTGATTTACATTTCTCTAATGATTATTGATGTTGAGCATCCTTTCATGTGTTTGTTGGTAATTTGTATATCTTCTTTGGAGAAATGTCTACTTAGATCCTCTGCCCATTTTTGGATTGGATTGTTTGTTTTTTTGATATTGAGCTACATGAGCTGGTTGTATATTTTGGAGATTAATGCTTTATCAGTTGGTTCGTTTGCAAATATTTTCTCCCATTCTGAGGGTTGTCTTTTTGTCTTGTTTATGGTGTCCTTTGCTGTGCAAAACTTTTTAAGTTTCATAAGGTCCCATTTGTTTATTTTTGTTTTTATTTCCTTTTCTCTAGGAGGTGGGTCAAAAAGAATCTTGCTGTGATTTGTGTTATAGAGTGTTATGCTTATGTTCTCCTCTAAAAGTTTTATAGTGTCTGACCTCACATTTAGGTCTTTAATCCATTTTGAGTTTATTTTTGTGTATGGTGTTATGAAGTGTTCTAATTTCATTCTTTTACATGTAGCTGTCTAGTTTTCCCAGTACCAATTATTGAAGACGCTGTCTTCATTGTATTCTTGCCTCCCTTATCAAAGATAAGGTGACTGTATGTGCATGGGTTGATCTCTGGACTTTTTATCCTGTTCCATTGATCTATATTTCTGTGTTTGTGCCAGTACCATACTGTAGCTTTGTAGTATAGTCTGAAGTCAGAGAGCCTGATTCCTCCAGCTCCATTTTTCTTTCTCAAGATTCTTTTCGCTATTCGTGCTCTTTTGTGTTTCCATGCAGGTTGTGAAGTTTTTTGTTCTGTGAAGAGTGCCAGTGGTAGTTTGATAGGGATTGCACTGAATCTGTAGATTGCTTTGTGTAGTATAGTCATTTTCACGATGTTGATTCTTTCAATTCAAGAACATGGTATACCTCTCCATCTGTTTGTATCATCTTTAATTTCTTTCATCAGTGTCTTATAGTTTTCTGCATACAGTTCTTTTGTCTCCTTAGGTGGGTTTATTCCTAGGTATTTTCTTCTTTTTGCTGCAGTGGTAAATGGGAGTATTTCCTTAATTTCTCTTTCAGATTTTTCATCATTAGTGTGTAGGAATGCCAGAGATTTCTGTGCATTAATTTTGTATCCTGCTACTTTACCAAATGCATTGATTAGCTCTAGTAGTTTTCTGGTAGCATCTTTAGGATTCTCTATGTATAGTATCATGTCATCTGCAAACAGTAACAGCTTTACTTTTTCTTTACCGGTTTGGATTCCTTTTATTTCTTTTTGTCCTCTGATTGCAGTGACTAAAACTTCCAAAACTATGTTGAATAATAATGGTGAGAATGAGCATCACTTGTCTTGTTCCTGATTTTAAAGGAAATGCTTTCAGTTTTTCATCATTGGGAACGATGTTGGCTGTGGGTCTGTCATATATGGCCTTTATTATGTTGAGGAAAGTTCCCTTTATGCCTACTTTCTAGAGAGTTTTTATCATAAATGGGTGTTGAATTTTGTCAAAAGTTTTTCTGCATCTATTGAGATTATTATATGGTTTTTATCCTTCAGTTTGTTAATATGATGTATTACATTGTTTGATTTGCATATATTGAAGAATCCTTGCATTCTTGAGATAAACCCCACTTGATTATGGTGTATGATCCTTTTAATGTGCTGTTGGATTCTGTTTGCTAGTATTTTGTTGAGGATTTTTGCATCTACGTTCATCAGTGATATTGGCCTGTAGTTTTCTTTTTCTGTGGCCTCTTCCTCTGGTTTTGGTATCAGGGTGATGGTGGCCTCGTAGAATGAGTTTGGGAGTGTTCCTCCCTCTGTTATATTTTGGAAGAGTTAGAGAAGGCTAGGTGTTAGCTCTTCTCCAGATATTTGATAGAATTCGCCTTTGAATCCATCTGGTCCTAGGCTTCTGTTTGTTGGAAGATTTTTAATCACAGTTTCAATTTCAGTGCTTGTGATTGGTCTGTTTATATTTTCTATTTCTTCCTGGTTCAGTCGTGGAAGATTATGCCTTTCTAAGAATTTGTCCATTTCTTCCAGGTTGTCCATTTTATTGGCATATAGTTGCTTGTAGTAATCTCTCCTAATTCTTTGTATTTCTGCAGTGTCAGTTGTTACTTTTCCTTTTTCATTTCTAATTCTGTTGATTTGATTCGTCTCCCTTTTTTTCTTGATGAGTCGGCCTAATGGTTTACCAGTTTTGTTTATATTCTCAAAGAACCAGCTTTTAGTTTTACTGATCTTTGCTACTGTTTCCTTTATTTCTTTTTCATTTATTTCTGATCTTATCTTTATGATTTCTTTCCTTCTGCTAACTTTCGGTTCTTTTTGTTCTTCTTTCTCAAATTACTTTAGGTGTAAGGTTAGGTTGTTTATTTGAGATGTTTCTTGTGTCTTGATGTAGGATTGTATTGCTATAGACTTCCCTCTTAGAACTGCTTTTGCTGCATCTCATGGGGTTTGGGTCGTCGTGTTTTCATAGTCATTTGTTTCTAGGTATTTTTTGATTTCCTCAGTGATCTCTTGGTTATTAAGTAGTGTACTGTTTAGCCTCCATGTATTTTTTTTTTTTTTTTACAGATTTTTTCCTGTAAATGATATCTAGTCTTATTGTGTTGTGGTCAGAAAAGATACGTGATACATTTTCAATTTTCTTAAATTTACCAAGGCTTGATTTGTGACCCAAGACATGATCTATCCTGGAGAATGTTCCATGAGCACTTGAGAAGAAAGTGTATTCTGTTGTTTTTGGATGGAATGTCCTGTAAGTATCAATTGCTTAATGTGTCATTTAGAGCTTGTGTTTCCTTATTTATATTATATTACTGTCGATTTCCCCTTTTATGGCTGTTAGCATTTGTCTTAGGTATTGAGGTGCTCCTATGTTAGGTGCATATTTACAATTGTTATATCTTCTTCTTGGATTGATCACTTGATCATTAGTTAGTGTCCTTCTTTGTCTCTTGTAATAGTCTTTATTTTAAAGTCTGTTTTGTCTGAGAATTGCTACTCCAGCTTTCTTTTGATTTCCATTTGCATGGAATATCTTTTTCCATCCCATCACTTTCAGTCTGTATGTGTCCCTAGGGTTTGAAGTGGGTCTTTTTTAGGCAGCATATGTATGGGTCTTGTTTTTGTATCCATTCAGCCAGTCTGTGTCTTTTGGTTGGAGCATTTAATCCTTTTATATTTAAGGTAATTATCGATATGTAGTTTCCTATTTCCATTTTCTTAATTGTTTTGGGTTTGTTTTTGTAGGTCTTTTCCTTCTCTTGTGTTTCCTGCCCAGAGAAGTTCCTTTAGCATTTGTTGTAAAGCTGGTTTGGTGGTGCTGAATTCTCTTAAGTTTTGCTTGTCTGTAAAGGTTTTAATTTCTCCATCAAATCTGAATGAGATCCTTGCTGGGTAGAGTAATCTTGGCTGTAGGTTTTTCCCTTTCATCACTTTAAATATGTCCTACCACTCCCTCCTGGCTTGCAGAGTTTCTGCTGAAAAATCAGCTGTTAACCTTATGGGGATTCCTTTGTATGTTATTTTTTGCTTTTCCCTTGTTGCTTTTAATATTTTTTCTTTGTATTTTATTTTTGATAGTTTGATTAATATGTGTCTCGGCATGTTTCTCTTTGGGTTTATCCTGTATCGTACTCTCTTTGCTTCCTGGATTTGATTGACTATTTACTTTCCCATGTTAGGGAAGTTTTCGACTATAATCTCTTCAAATATTGTCTCAGACCCTTTCTTTCTCTCTTCTTCTTCTGGGACCCCTGTGATTTGAATGTTGGTGCATTAAATTTGTCCCAGAGGTCTCTGTGACTGTCCTCAGTTCTTTTCATTCTTTTTTCTTTATTCTGCTCCCTGGCAGTTATTGCCACTGTTTTATCTTCCAGGTCACTTAACCTTTCTTCTGCTTCAGTTACTCTGTTATTGATTCCTTCTAGAGTGTTTTTAATTTCAGTAATTGTGTTGTTCATCAATGTTTGTTTGTTCTTTAGTTCTTCTGGGTCCTTGTAAAACATTTCTTGTATTTTCTCCATTCTGTTACCAAGATTTTGGATCATTTTTACTTTCATTACTCTGAATTCTTTTTCAGGTAGACTGCCTATTTCTTCTTCATTTGTTTGGTCCAGTGGGTTTTACCTTGCTCCTTCATCTGCTGTATATTCCTCTGTCTTCCCATTTTGCTTAACTTACTGTGTTTGGTGGTCTCCTTTTCACAGGCTACAGGTTCGTAGTTCCTGTTGTTTTTGGTGTCTTCCCCCAGTGGGTAAGGTTGGTTCAGTGGCTTGTGTAGGCTTCCTGGTGGAGGGGACTGGTGCCTGTGTTCTGGTGGGTAGGGCTGGATCTTGTCTTTCTTGTGGGCAGGGCTGCATCCAGTGGTGTGTTTTGGGGTGTTTGTGAACTAATATGATTTTAAGCAGCCTCTCTGCTAATAGGTGGTGTTGTGTTCCTGTCTTGCTAGTTGTTTTGGCCGGAGGCATCCAGCACTGGAGCTTGCTGGCCATTGGGTAGATCTGTGTCTTAGCATTGAGACAGAGATCTCTGGGAGAGCTCTCACCAATTGATATTACGTTGGGCTGCGAGGTCTCTGGTGGTCCAGTGTCATGAACTCAGCTCTCCCACCTCAGAGGCTCAGGCCTGACACCCGGCCGGAGCACCAAGCCCCTGTCAGCCCCATGGCTTAGTAGAAAAGGGAGAAAAAAGAAAGAAATAATTATAGTAAAATAAAATAATTAAAATTAAAAATATAAAAAATATTAAAAATTTTTTAAAAAGTAATTTAAAAAATGAGAAGAGTAACCAAACCAATAAACACATCCACCAATGTTAACAAGTGCTAAAAACTATACTAAAGATAAACATAAAAATCAGAGACATGTCCGTCCGAGACAGCAAAACCCAAGTCTACAGTTGCTCCCAAAGTCCACTGCCCCAATTTTGGATTGATTCGTTGTCTATTCAGGTATTCCACAGATGCAGGGTATCTCAAGTTGATTGTGGGGATTTAATCTTCTGCTCCTGAGGCTGCTGGGAGAGATTTCCCTTTCTCTTCTTTGTTGGCACAGCTCCTGGGGTTCAGCTTTGGAGTTGGCCCCACCGCTATGTGTAGGTCGCCCTCAGGCTTCTGTTCCCACCCAGACAGGATGGGTTAAAGCAGTGGCTGATTAGGGAGCTCTGGCTCACTCATGCTGGGGGGGTGGGAGGGTTATGGTAGTTATAAGTGGAATGAGGGGCGAGTCTGCGGCGACAAGAGGCTGGCATGACTTTGCAGCAGCCTGAGGCATGCCGTGTGCTTTCCCCCGCCCCGGGAAGATTACGGGACCCTGGCGGTGGTGGGCTGCACAGGCTCCTGGGGGGGAGGGGGCAAGAGCAGGGGTGTGTGGATAGTGGCCTGTGCTTGCACACAGGATTCTTGGTGGCTGTAGCAGTAGCATTTGCATTTCATGCCCGTCTCTGGTGTCTAAGCTGATAGCCGTGGCTCACACCTGTTTCTGCAGCTCGTTTAGGTGGTGCTTTGCCTTCTTTGGGCAGACAGGGAAGGATCCCCTCTCCTCACGCACCCTGAAACAATGGCCTCTTGCCTCTTAGTCAGTTCTGGACTTTTTCCTGGACTCCCTCCCTGCTACCTGTGGCGCACTAGCCGCCTTCAGGCTGTGTTCACGCAGCCAACCCCAGTCCTCTCCCTGGAATCTGACCTCCAAACCCCGAGCCTCAGCTCCCAGCCCCCACCCACCCTGGTGGGTGAGCAGACAAGCCTCTCAGGCTAGTGAGAGCTGGTCGGCACTGATTCTCTGTGTGGGAATCTCTCCGCTTTGCCCTCTGAACCCCTGTTGCTGTGCTCTCCTCCGTGGCTTGAAAGCTTCCCCCCAGCCCACTCGCTGTCTTCGCCAGTGAAGGGGCTTCCGAGTGTGTGGAAGCTTTTCCTCCTTCACAGCTCCCTCCCAGTGGTGCAGGTCCCATCCCTGTTCTTTTGTCTCTGTTTTTTTCTTTTTTCTTTTTCCCTACCCAGGTATATGAGGATTTTCTTGCCTTTTGGGAAGTCTGAGGTCTTCTGCCAACGTTCAGTAGGTGTTCTGTGGGAGTTGTTCCACATGTAGATGTATTTCTGATGTATTTGTGGAAGGGAGGTGATCTCCATTTGTTACTCCTCCGCCATCTTGAAGGTCCATCCCTGTTCCACTAATTTTATACTCTGAAATTTTCAAACACTGTGTTTAAAATTGTGTCTGTCAGTATTTCACTTGTGATATGTTTGAGAACACATTCTAGCCTCCTGGAAAATATGGTATCCAATTTGTGGTTGAATTGTTTTCTTTAATTATGATATTTGTAGTACTTTTGGAAGAGAAATTAGTCTCTCAGTATTGGCACCCATGTTGATCACTGTGGGAAGAAATGCTTTAAAAATGTATTGGTAATAAGCTTTCAAGTTTCTTCCATGTCTTTTCATGGCTTGATAGTGCATTTCTCTTTGGTGTTGAATAATATTCCATTGTCTGGATGTACCACAGTATGTTCATTCATTCACCTACTGAAGGACATCTTAGTTGCTTCCAAGTTTTGGCAATTATGAATAATACTCTTGTAAATATCTGCAAAAAAAAAAAACATATTCCAGGGTGTTTGGGAGACTATAAAATCTATATTAATGCACTATCAGTTAAACATTTTATGAAATTTTCACATACAGTACTGTTCTCAGTTATAATTTCATTATTAGTAATTATATGACATATTTGTATGTCTGCAACTGTGATTGAAAGTAAATAACACAAGATCATGGCTTAACATATGAATAAACCTCTGTTATTTAAGGAAAGAAAGTTGTTTTATTTTGAAATCTGTCATGGTCATCCTCTACAACCAGATGAAAAATGAATCACTTAATATAATACCAGGTATCATTCCAGCAGGAAAACCTAAGGAGTTCTGTTGTACAGAGCCTACAAGAGCAAGTGAGTCATAAGCCCAAAGCCATTAATGCCTCAAGTCATTGGCTTAGCTAATTTCTTAAAGAAGTATATAATACAAAATATTCAGGAGATTTCTTTATAGTACTGTGATGGTTAATTTTATATGTCAGTTTATTTAGGCTATAGCACCAAGTTATTTAATCAAACACTAATCTAGATGTTGCTGTGAAGGTATTTTGTACCTGTGGTTAACATACAACTGGTTGACTTTAAATAAAGGAGGTTACTCTTGATAATAGATGTAAGCCTCATGCAATTAGTTGAAGGCTTTAAAAGCAAAAACGGAGGTTTCCCAGAGAAGGAATTCTGCCTCAAGACTGCAACACCAACTCCTCTTGAGATTCCAACCTGCTTGCTGGTCTGCCTTACATATTTCAGACTTACCAGTCTCTGTGATTGCAAGAGTCAGTTCCTTAAAATCAGTCTCTCTTTGTATCTCTGTCACTCTCTCCTATTAGTTGTTACTCTGGAGAACCCTAACTGATATAAGTACTAACACATTTAATAATAGCTAATATTATATAATACTTATGTAGCATGTATTATATTCCAGGCAGTTATAAGCATTTTACATATATTAAGTCATTTAATTCTCATAACAGTCATATAAGATAGATAGTATTACTTTCATTTTACAGAAGAATAAGCTAAGGTGCAGAAGCTTTAAATGATTTGCCCAAGGTCACACAGGTAGGAGGTAGAAGAGCTAGGATTCAATCCTAGGCAGTCCATTTTCTGCTACATACTGCACAAAATGATAAGTTGTGTTCCTGGACACAAATCACAAGACAAATGATCAAGAACAGACCTTCATTTAATTCTTTTTCTTCTCTGTTTGTGATGGATTCAAGGTTGGAACCGGTACCATTATACTTGCTACTGGCCTAATGTTAACACTACTATGAGCAGTTAACATTTATTAAGCATATTAGCTGTATTCTAAACTCTTACATACACTATCTCAGTTAATTCTTTCAATAATCATGTGAAGTTGGTTCTATTATTTACTATATTTTGCAATGCAATAGAACATTATGAACCCAAACTCAGTTCTCTCTGACTCCACAGTCTGTAGTCGTGATTCTTTCTGTTTCTTGGGGTATCATGGAATCCTAAGAATTCTAAGGAATCTTATTGTTCAACTAGTTAAAGGACTTATCCAATGCAGGATGTTTTATGTAGTACCCCATCCAGTGTCATCCCAAATTTCGCTACCATTGCAGAAGCCTGAGCAGGTCAGCTAGGTGTGAGCTAGTGGACTGAGGACCAGGTCTGACATATTTTCTGAGGCAGTCTAAAGCAGAGAGTGTGGGTGTGGCAGATCCAAGCTGGAGGTTACAAGGAGGAAGTTGAAAGTCAGGACGCTGAGCAACAAAATGCAAATATAATTCCAACAAAGAAGTAGTGGGCTTGTAATTGAAAGGATCTAGGTGAGAACTAGACTGAAGCAAATACTTGCCGGGGATACTTTAACAGGCTAGTAGCTGTATGGTTGGAATGTCAGGCTACTTTAAAAGTATAGCATTGAGATATAGAGTTTACTGTTTCCATTATGGGACTATTCTAGTTGTTAGAAAGTTCTCCCATGATGGAATAAAAGCATACTTTCTTAAAATTCTACCCATTACTTGTAATTCTGCAACACAGAGCAAATATACATTCTTTGCCATCAGTTTGAAAACCATCAATTATCCCCTTTTTCTACTCTCAACCTTTCCTACCAAGTATTTATCTGATATAAGCATCACATAGAGCTTTTTGAGAGACATTAGCAGTCTCAATTATGTGTTATTTTAAACATTAAGTAAGAGTGTAAGAATAGGGTAATAAACAGTGAAGTATCTACCCACATTGTAATGGTGCTAACTGAAATAAAATCATTTGGAAGGGCTTTCTAAAATAAGGGATGATAACAAGTCAGCCACATTTAGTTATAGCCCAAATATTTAAAATAAACTATACAGCTTTGCTCATGAGGAACATGTCAGTAAAAACAGAAAAAGAGCTCTGAGGAGCTAGAACCAATTCTGCATTCTCTTAGAAATTTGTCAGGATTAAGTTGAATAATGCAAATAAAGTGCTTAGCACACTGCTTATCAGTAAATACCCCCAAAATGAAAGTTATTAAATATAGGGAGCAATTCCTATTGACAGACACATTCATGATCCTGAGGAGTGAAATCTCACAGTTTGATAGTAAAAGAAGGCAGGGAAAGAAAAATTAAAAGCGAAAAGCAAACATAAGTGCCATAGTCTGAGACCATTGTGCATGAGATAAACAGTCTGAAGCAGTTATTTTGCTATAGCAGAGAAATAATTAATGTTCAAAGTAGTTTAAATTATTTTGTGTGATTTCCTTAAGAGGAAAGGAACAAGCATATTTTAGAAAGGCTTCCATGCAAAATAAAATTTTTATTTTCAAGGATTAGGCTCAAAGATACCTGTGAAACTCTTTAAAATGATTATTCCACATGGTTTCAGATAGCTCGATGTTTGTTTGGCTTGGATTGGTTTGGTGTTGCTATGTCAGATTATTTGACAACATCCTTTCAACACCCACTGACTAAATGCCTTATGTGGGGAAATGAATGAGACCAGATCCTTGCCCTAAAGTAGGTAATTATCTAGAAGGAAGACAGACATGCACTCAAGTAGCACCCAAGTAGATTAATATCAAGTGCTAAAGTAGAGATGGATGCAAAATTCTATGGCAACACAGAGCAGGTTTATTAAATATGAATTATGTAATTGTTGCCAAGGAAATCCTGAGCAAAATGTTATGACCTAGAATTGAAAGTTCTTGCTCTCTAGAACTTGTAGTGCAACATTAAATGGCTTTGTTTTCTAACGTTTTGCTGGGACTATGGTAAAAATGACTCCCTATTGAGACAAATATTTTTTCATCACAATTGATTGGTTCTGAGTAATAGAAAGCAAAGTGGGCATAAGAAACACTTAAGCAATCACTTCTTCACTCTTTCAACACATTTTTATTGAGTGTTTAGAGTTCCCACTTTGTGTCCCATACTAAGGATACAAGATGAATGAGACCCCAGTGTTTGTAGTGGGAGCTGGTGTCCTGCCATGGAAGGAACACTGGCCTGGAGCCAAAGGGCTGGAGTAGGAATTCTGCTTCCTCAACTTATAGCAGTGTGATTTTGGACCTGCCCCTCTTAACCTGTACAATGAAAATAAAAATATTTGCCTTGATAGTTGTTTTCAAGGTGGAGCTGTATAAGTAAAACACCTAATTTGTTTTGGTTTTGGCACACAGTACATGCTCAATAAATGGAAGCTATGTACGTGACAGTGCTTGTCTTTAAGAAGCTCATAGTCCAGTGGGGGTGTGCAGAAGTGCAGTCTATTATATAAGATGATGTCACATAATAGGGAGTGCTTAAGCTTGCTGTATAGAAAAAGGAGGGCTTCTTAGAGCAGGCAGCTCGAGAAAAATCTTGAAGAATGCACTGACAGTAAATAGAGTGGGAGGAGTTTCTAGCAGACTGAGCAGCATTTGCAAAGGTATGGTGTTTGAAAGAGAAAGCGTATTTTTCCCCCCTAGGAATTGTAAGTAGCTCTGCATGGCTAGAGCACAGGGTTTCTGTCTGGTGGAGCATGGTGGGAGGTAAGACTGGAGCGTGGATAGGATCAGATTAAGAACCTTACTTGATCTCTAAGGATTTAGGTAGTAGGAAGCCATGGGAAGATTTTAAGTACAAAATAATGCAGTTCAATAATAATAGCATGTAGACTGTTAGGAAGCTACACCCATGGGGCCAAAACAAACAAACAAAAAGTAACTTTCCTTGTGAAAAATCCCTGGGGCAAATACTGATTTTGAGAGGGCAAGTTGTGTAGTACCATGTAGTCTGAGAAGGGCTCTCGGAGCCCTTGAGAGAGTCCATGTGGATACAGTACTGTAAGCTTGGCTTGGCTTTGGTCTTTTTAGCTAAAATGGTATCCATTCAATATCAGTGGTCATCAGTAGTCCTTATCTATGGGTTTGGTGAATATAGGGTAGCAAAACTGAGTATTAATCAGGTTCAAACAAAAAATATACCTAATGATAGAATATAGCTGGCATCCTAAAGGCCTATTCTGTTGTAGCTTTCATACCTTTGAAGTTCCTTTGGTGGGAGAGATGCACCAAGGACAAGGAGAGGCAAAGAGACACTTTGTTACTAGATGGGCTTTGGCCCCAGGCTTCAGTTTGTTCTCCTACTGAGGTGGATAGTACCATGTAGAGTTTGGAGGTCTTCTGTCTTGCTTATAACTAGGCCTAAGCCCTACATAAAAAACTGGCTGAACTCCCTTTTTTGGTACCTTTGTCTAATAAGGCCTTCATCCTCATCTCAGACCTTGAGATGCTACTATTTTGATGATGAAAAGAGGCAGGATTAGATAAACCTAAGGGAAAAATTGCCAAAGAAAAGGAAAATATGTTTCTTTAAGGCCTAGAACATCAAGCTTAAGATGACATTTGTACCTCCTGAGACTTATCCCTGGTTTCTGCTTGGTTTTCAAGGGCCAAGGGATATGAAGAGGATATTCTTTTCAAGAAGATGGAGATTACAGGCTTTTTTTTTTTACTGCACTGGATGCATGAGATGAGAAACTCTAAATACAGTGAATCCCCCAAAGGGAAAACCTCAAGAGAGACTTTAAATAAGAAAGAACACCATTTGGATCCAACAGCTTTTAATCCCTTCCCTCTGCACCCCACCCCTACCATGACCCATGCGGAGTGGGATGGGACTGTGTCTAGACTGGAGAGATTGATGTGTTCCAACCTCTAATGCCCTCTTATCCAGAGATCTGTGTAATGAAAAAAATGCTTTATTCATTGTTGGTCAGATGTTGTGCTCCTTTTTGGAAACTTTAGGAGGGAGATAGATAAACTTGAGGGCATTCAAAGAAGAGAGACCAGGAGGGCCAAGAGAGACAAAACCATGTCAATCTCCTGCATAGAAATACATGTGTTGAAGGCTGAAATTATATTTCATTAATCTCTATTTATGTTATCTAGCAGAGTGCCTGGCACATTGTAGGAGCTTAAAAGATGATAGATATGTTTTAATGAGTAAATGGGTAAGTCTGTGAATGAATACATATGAAGGAATTTAGAATTTAAATGACTAAGGGTGCATAAACCAAAAAGTAATAGCCATGGAAGCATGAAAGATTTGACCTTCATGTGGAGGAAGATCCTCAAAGGACAGATCTAGAACAAAGTGTTAGGGATCTATGGAGACTGATACAGGACGATGGAAGAAATGGTTGTCTAATGATCAATTTCATTTTATTATAGTCATGGATATTCTATCCAAAAAATGTCTATTAAAAGTCAAGAAGTAGAAGTCTTTGTGGTCTCAGTTATATGGAACACAAGGTGAGAGAGAGATTCTTCTGAGTGCTTATAATGCACCAGGACTGTTAAGATCGTCACGTGAATTCTCTCAATCTTCAAAACTTTCCATGATGCGAGTTCCATCATTATCTCCTTTTTAAAAATCAGGAATCTGAAGCAAAGAAGTTAAATATCTTGCCAAAGGTCACATAGCTCTTGGTAGAGCCAGGATTTAAATGCAGAATTTCTCATTCCGGGGCCTGCACTCAGATAAAGGCAGCAGGAAAACCAGAGAATCAGCCTCAGGAACTTTAGTCCCATGTTTATTGATACATTCATTCACTCACTCACTCACTCACTCACTCACTCATCTGTTAGTTAAAAAAGTATCTGGGGGCCTGCCTGTAGCAGATATTACGTTAGGTACAAGGAATATATAAATGAATATGAAACAATTCCTCCACTCAAGGAGCTTATCTTCTCAATAGCTGTAAATTGTCTCAAATATGTCTGAGGAAATATAATGAGGGGGAAGGCTAATGTGGGTTTATTAAATAGTCCACAATTACTGGTCAAGGTTTTAAGGAGAAGGTAAGACAGAGCATGTGGGAGAGAGGCCAAGGTGGGGAGAATCCCGATGGAGGGTGGGCCAGAGTCAGGCAAGGAGAAGAGGTGGGACCCAAACAGGTTGAGGCCTTGGTAGCACCCCAGAACAAGCAGAGGTGGTATACGAAATCCACATTAGAATCCAGAGAAACCAAGGAAGTTTTCTTGGGAGGGTCAGCTGGACTGTTTATAGTTGACCTGGTAGAACCAGTCTCGAACTGAGGGGATGTGGAGCTGCGACAGAACCTCAAAGGAGACAGGATGAGCCAATGATTTTGAATTCCAGCTTTGCCATATGTTAGGTGTATGATCTTTACTCTCTATGAACCTCAGTTTTCATATCTGTGAAATAGGGATTATAATACTTACATCAAAAGATAGTTGTGAGGATTAAACTATGAGATTAACTGCAGGTAAAACTTAACCCATTGCCTGAACAAAGCAGGTACTCAATAAATGTCAGCTCCCTTCTCCACCATTCAGCTTTGAGGGGAGCAGAGCTTGAGCCTCCCTTTCCCCCACGCTGATGCTTCCTGATCCTAAAGAGCTTCTGCCTTCAGACATTTTATATGTTTCATAAAAGTCAGACTTTTGGATAGAACACAATTGTCTATTATAGAAGGGTTTTAGGGAGGACCCTCTCTTAGAAGTTTTCTAAGAACTGTTATATGCCTATAAACGTTAAACGTGTACAACTGGGTGACCATTTATCTTAAAGGTCAATTCAGTAAACGTGTATTGAAAGTTGTGATAAACCAAGATCCTCGGGGGTTTGCATTCTCACAGCAAAGTCACATATCCCAAGAAATTACATTTCATTTCCTTGAATTTTGTCCTTTAAGCAGAATACTAGATCTGATATCATGGCTTGAATATTTTCCTAAAAATCTATTTGAGATAGTGCCTTGACCATTTCTTGATTTACTGATCCCTGTCACTTAAATATTACTTACACAAATAATAGGAAATACCCATAAGATTACAATTTTTCAATTTCAGGTTTTTTTTTTTTTTTTTTTTGGCCGGTACGCGGGCCTCTCACTGTTGTGGCCTCTCCCGTTGCGGAGCACAGGCTCCGGACGCGCAGGCTCAGTGGCCATGGCTCACAGGCCCAGCCGCTCCGCGGCATGTGGGATCTTCCTGGACCGGGGCACGAACCCGTGTCCCCTGCATTGGCAGCCGGACTCTCAACCACTGCGCCACCAGGGAAGCCCTCAATATCAGTTTTAAAGAGATAAAGAATAGTAGAGAGGGACCTATTAAATAGGTGAATCAAAATAATCTGTATCCAGTATTTCGACAGCAGGAAAAGACTTTCAGAAAATGCATTTGCTGTGGAAGAAGGTGGTAGAAGGCCCCAAATTACATCTTACTCTAAGTTTGGTCTTTTGAGGCCTATTTTTTAAAAGGAGGAAGACACTCCTTAGTTAATGTAAGGCAGGTGAAAACCTTTCTCAAACTGTTCGTAAGACCACCACACTATCAGTTCCTGGGTCCTCTGAGTAAAAAGGCATGTAAGAGCCCTTCTACAAAACCAGGGTCCAGATATTCAAAACCTCATTTAGATCCTGACTTCATAATATATTGTCTTGTGGCCTTTGGTAAATTTCTTAATCTCTCCAAACCGCAATTTACTCATTTGTAAAACTCTTCAAAGGATCAAATAATATTATATGTGAATGCAGTTTATAAACTTAAATCCTCTACAATATTGTTGTTGTTTTAATCTTCTGGAAGGGTTACTTTGCTCGGAAGGTAAACTCAACCACAGCTTTGAAAGAGTCAGAGTTTAACTTGAGATGACATTGGTTCATTTACCACCTTGTTGTACAAATAGATTTAGGAGAATATTGCCCAAATAGTTCCATGATCATTTCTCAGACTTACATGTACAAAATAGCAAGCTTTTCCATCCTTCTTATCCTTATCTTTATTAAAAAAAGCTTTACTGCACTGTTCTTTAAAAATTCTAATCACATTTGTGTCAAAAGGAAAGTCTGATGAATTGTTGTAAGTAACATTTCTCACAGACACACCTCCCTTGTGTTTAGTTTATCTAGTTTTAGAAATTCTTCAAATATAAAAATCTAACATTGATTCTCAAATGACTGTTTTGCTTCTTATGAACAACTGTATCATGTTTCCCTTCTCCATACGCTTCTGTTTAGAAGGCACGTCTAACTCCTGTACTATTTTGAAGAGATTTCATTTGACCAAGAAATATTACCCCTCTCAGGCTTGATGTGCCTATTTGCATGCCAATAAATGGAATGTGACTTTTACCTTTGGGCTATTTTCAAGGCAGTGATGATTTTTGGATTCTCAGAACTAAGCAAATGTGCCTAGATGGTCCAGGATCCACTTTTTGTATCATTAGGCATAATAAAATTACTCATTTGCTGTATATAGCATACATCAATCTTTATTTTACATCAAAAATGGCTGAGATCATTTTATTCCTTTCTTCCCTGTTTTTGCTCTTTCATTTTCTAAATTTAGCTCACGTGTACATTGTTTCTATTTTTTTTTCCAGATGGAGTAATTTATTGTAGCTCATTTTTTAGTCTATTTAATCACCTGAAGGATTTTGAGTTAGGTTTCTGTAATCATTCAGATAATTATAAATTATTTCATATTAGGTAGCTTATCTGAATAAGATTTTTCTGATTGTCTCTTCTTCTGCTGCTGGAACTGTTGCAAATAATAGTATTGAGAGCTTTGATGTCAGTAATACACCAAACACAAAAAAGAAACAACAACAACAATCATAAAATAATACATCAGACTTTTTTATTGAAGTATAGTTGATTTACAATATACTAGATTCAGGTGTACAGCATTAAGATTCATATTTTTATAGATTATACTCCATTAAAAGGTATTATAAGATAATGGCTATAGTTTCCTGTGCAATACAATATATCCTTTTTTCTTATCTATTTTATACGTAGCAGTTTGTATCTCTTAATCCCATAATGCTAATTTGCCAGTCAACCCTTCCTTCTCCCCTTTGGTAACCACTAGTTTATTTTCTGTATCTGTGAGTCTGTTTCTGTTTTGCATATACATTCACTTGTACTTTTTAGATTCCACATATAAGTGGTATCATATAGTATTTATTTTTTCTCTGACTTATTTCACTAAGCATAGTATTCTTTAGGTCCATCCACTTTGCTACAAATGGCAGAACTTCATTCTTTTTTATGGCTGAGTAATATTCCATTGTGTATATGCATGTATAAATATATGTGCACACCACATCTTAATCCATTCATCTGTTGATGAACACTTGGGTTGCTTCCATGACTTGGCTATTGTAAATAGTGCTGCTATGAACATTGGGATGCATGTATCTTTTCGAATTAAAGTTTTTATTTTTTCCAAATATATACCTGGGAGTGGAACTGCTGGATCACAAAATAGTTCTGTTTTTAGTTCTTGGGGTACCTCCATACTGTTTTTCATAGTGGCTGCATCAATTTACATTTTCACCAACAGTGTACTAGGGTTCCCTTTTCTCTACATCCCTGCCAACATGTATTTGTGATGTTTTTGATGATAGCCATTCAGAAAGGTGTGAGGTGATATCTCATTTTATTTTGATTTGCATTTATCTGATAATTAGTGGTGTTGAGCATCTTTTCATGTGCCTGTTAGCCATCTGTATGTCTTCTTTGGAAAAATGTCTGTTCAGGTCTTCTGCCCATTTATTGAGTTGTTTGGTTTTTTGATATTGAGTTATATGAGCTGTTTGTATATTTTGGATGTTAACCCCTTGTTGGTCATATCATTTGCAAAAATGTCTTTTCATTCTGTTGATGATTTCCTTGGTTGTGCAAAAGCTTTTAAGTTTAATTAGGTCCCGTTTGTTTATTTTTGCTTTTATTTCTTTTTTCTTGAGAGGCAAATCCGGAAAATATTGCTATGATTTATGTTAAAGAGTGTTCTGCCTGTGTTCTCTTCTAGTAGTTTTATGGTTCCAGTTTTATGGCTTATTAGTTCTTCTTACATTTAGGTCTTTCATTTTGAGTTTATTTTTGCATATGGTGTGAGAAAATGTTGTAATCTCATTTTACATGTAGCTGTCTAGTTTTCCCAGCACCACTGTTGAAGAGACTGTCTTTCCTCCATTGCATATTCTTGCCTCCTTTCTCATAGATTTATTGACCATAGTTGTGTGAGTTTAATTCTGGGCTCTCTATTCTGTTCCACTGATCTAACTATATATCTATCTATATATCTCTTTTGAGCCAGTACCATGCTGTTTTGATTACTATAGCTTTGTAGTATAGTCTGAAGTCTGGGAAGGTTATACTACAGCTTTGTTTTTTGTGTTTTTTGGAAGATTGCTCTGGCAATTTGGGGCCATTTGTGGTTCCGTGTGAATTTAAGGATTATTTATTCTAGTTCCATGAAAAATGTCATGGGTATTTTAATAGGGATTTCATTAAATCTGTAGATTGCTTTGGAGAGTTTGGCCATTTTAACAATACTAATTCTTCCAATCTAAAAGCATGGGATATGGATTTCCCTGGTGGTCCAGTGGTTAAGACTGCATGCTTCCACTGCAGGGGGCATGGGTTTGATCCCTGGTCAGGGAACTAAGATACCACATGCCATGTGGCACAGCCAAAAATAAAAGCACAGGATATCTTTCCATTTCTTTGTATCATCTTCAGTTTTCCTCATTGATGTTTTATAGTTTTCAGAGTATAGGTCTTTCATCTTCTTGGTTAAGTTTATTCCTAGGTATTTTATCCTTTTTTGATGTAATTTTAAATAGAATTGTTTTTTTTACTTTCTCTTTCTGATAGTTCATTATTAGTGTATATAAAATCAACAGATATGTGTATATTAATCTTATATCCTGCAACTTTGCTGAAATCACTTATTAGTTCTGATAATTAATGGGTTAGAGACTTTAGAGTTTTCTATATAAAGTATTATGTCATTCACAAATAGTGACAGTTTTACTTCTTCCCTTCCAATTTGGATGACTTTTATTTCTTATTCTTGTCTGACTACTGTGACTAGGACTTCCAATACCATGTTAAAGAAAGGTGGCAAGAGTGGGCACCCTTGTCTTCTTCCTGAATTTAGAAGACTTTCAGATTTTCACCATTGAGTATGATGTTAGCTGTGGGTTTGTCATAAATGGCCTTTATTATGTTGAGATATGTTCCCACTATACATACTTTGATGAGAGTTTTTATCATGAATGGATGTTGATTTTTGTCAAATGCTTTTTTTTGTATCTATTGAGATGATCATGTGATTTTTATCCTTCCTTTTGTTAATGTGGTATATCACATTGATTGATTTGTGAATGTTGAACCATCCTTGTGTCCCTGGAATAAGTCCCACTTGATCATGGTGTATCATCCTTTTTATATACTGTTGGATTTGGTTTGCTAACATTTTATTGAGGATTTTTGCATCTATAGTCATCAAAGATATTGGCCTGTAGTTTTCTTTTTCTGTAGTGTCTTTGCTTTTGGTATCAGGGTAATGGTGACCTCGTGGAATGAAGTTTGGAGAGTTCCATCCTCTTCAGTCTTTTGGAACAGTTTAAGAAGAATAGGTATTAGTTCTTCTTTATATGTTTGGTAGAATCCTGTGAAGCCATCCAGTCCTGGACTTTTGTTTGCTAGGAGTTTTTAAAATTACAATTCAATTTTACCTCTAGTGGTTGGTCTGTTCAAATTATTTGTTTCTTCTTGACTCAGTCTGTGCAAGTTGCTTATTTTTAGAAATTTGTCCATTTCTTCTAGGGTCCAATTTGTTGGCTTATAACTATTTACAGTATTCTATTATGATTTTTTTGTACCTCCGTGGTATTTGTTGTTATTTCTCCTCTTTCATAGCTTATTTTATTTATTTGGGTCCTCTCTCTTTTTGTGAGCCTAGCTAAAAGTTTATCAATTTTGTGTATCTTTTCAAAAACCCAGCTCTTTGTTTCATTGATCTTTTCTACTGTTTTTCTGTCATTGTCTCTATTTTATTGGTTTCCTCTCTGATCTTTATTATTTCCTTCTTTCTGCTGACTTTGGGCTTTGTTCTTCTTTTTCCAATTCCTTTAGGTGGTAGGTTAGGTTGTTTATTTGAAATTTTTCTTGTTTATTGAAGTAGGACTGGATTACTCTAAAATTTCCTCTTAGAACTGCTTTTGCTGCATCTCATAGGTGTTGGAGTATAATGTTTCCATTTGCATTTGTCTCAGGATATTCCTGACTTCCTTTTTGGTTTCTTCATTGACCATTGTTTTTTTAGGAGCATGTTGTTTTGTTTCCATGTGTTTGTTCTTCTCTGATTTTTTTTTATTTTATTGATTTCTAGTTTTATACCATTGTGGTTGGAAAAAAATGCTTCTTGTGATTTCTATCCTCTTAAATTTGTTGAGACTTGCTTTTTGTCCTAGCATGTGATCTATCCTGGAGAACGTTCCATGTGCACTTGAAAATAATTTGTATTCTGTTGTTTGTAGATGGAATGTACTGTAGATATCTATTAAGTCCAAACAGTCTATTGTGTCATTTAAGAGCACTGTTGCCTTATGGATTTTCTATATGGATGATCTTTCCATTGATGTAAATGGGATGTTAAAGTCCCCTAATATTATTGTATTGTTGTCAATTTCTCCCTTTATGTCTGTTATTATTTGCTTTATATATTTAGATGTTTCTGTATTGGGTACTTGTATTTTAATGAGTGTAATATCTTCTTCTTTGTCAATCCTTTTATCATTATATAATGCCCTTCTTTGTCTTTTGCTATGGCCTTTATTTTAAAGTCTATTTTGTGTGACATAGGTATTGCTACTATTGCTTTCTTGTCATTTCTGTTTGCATGAAATATCTTTTTCTATCCCCTCACTTTCAATCTGTGTGTTACCTGAGACCTGAGGTGAGTCTCTTGTAGGCAGCATATTGAAGAGAAGACCTTGTTGTTGTTGTTTTTAATCCAATCAGCCACCTTATGTTTTTTGATTGGAGCTTATATTCCATCGACATTTAAAGTAACTAATGAAAAATATGTACCTAGTGGCATTTTATTACTTGTTTTCCAATTGTTTTTGTAGTTCTTTTCATTTCTTCTTTTTGTTTCTTCCCTTGTGATTTGATTATTTTCTTTAGTAGTATGCTTGTGTTCCTTTCTTTCTAGTTCTTGTGTATCTGTTGTAGTTTTTTGATTTGTGGCTACCATGGGGTTTGTATATATTGACATATAATTATATCTACTTGCTTTAAATACACCAGGCTTTTCTGTAAAGACCCTATTTTTTTTTAATTGGCCAAAAGGTATAAGGCACTTTCCTTATTCATTCCTTTTTAGCTGTAGGTGCTGATAATGTTCCTGAATGTTCTTTGCCCCTAACTCTTGATGACCATTGATGGCAGCTGTAGGACAGCCTGGTCACATTTCCAGGTTACCTGGTTACTTGCAGCATGTTTTTTTCTTCTTCTTCTTCTTTTTCTGCTAACTCTCCCTCTTTCTCCCTTTATTCCTCTCTCTCTTTGTATTTCTTTCACTATTCTGCTTTACTTCCTTCTTCTAGTAGTGAACAAATATAGTTTGTTTTTTTTTTACGTCTTTATTGGAGTATAATTGCTTTACAATGGTGTGTTAGTTTCTGCTTTATAACAAAGTGAATCAGTTATACATATATATATGTTCCCATATCTCTTCCCTCTTGCATCTCCCTCCCTCCCACCCTCTATATCCCACCCCTCTAGGTGGTCACAAAGCATTGAGCTGATCTCCCTGTGCTATTCAGCTGCTTCCCACTAGCTATCTATTTTATGTTTGGTAGTGTATATATGTCCATGCCACTCTCTCACTTTGTCACAGCTTACCCTTCCCCCTCCCCATATACTCAAATCCCAAATATAGTTTTAAATTTGTCCTTCAATGCAGAGACATTAGAAATCATTTTCAAGCTTAAAAACGTATTTTCAAATTTAGAATCTTAAGAGATGTGTTTGCATTCTAAGTATTTGATGTTGCTCTTCAGATGTACCTAAGATTCTATTAATTTAGACTGCCTGATGTTATTAGGGGCATAGGGTAGTAAAAGATGTAACTAGAATATTGGGTGGCAGACTTGAAGTGTTTCTAAATAAATAATAACTCTTTAATTTCCCACTGAGTTCTCTGAACACTAAATGTTTGGAATTTTAAGTGAAAATAATTTAAACGTTTAGGGCCTAGAGTCTGTCATATGGAGTGAAGTAAGAAAGAGGAAAACAAATACCATATGCTAACGCATATATATGGAATTTTAAAAAGTGGTACTGATGAACCTAGTGGCAGGGCAGGAATAAAGACACAGATGTAGAGAATGGACTTGAGGGCACAGGTGGGCAGGGAAGGGGAAGCTGGGTTAAAGTGAGAGAGTAGCATTGACATATATACACTGCCAAATGTAAAATGGATGGCTAGTGGGAAGCTGCTGCATTGCACAGGGAGATCAGCTCAGTGCTTTGTGATGACCTAGAGGGATGGGATAGGGAGGGTGGGAGGGAGGCTCAAGAGGGAGGCGATATATGTATACATATAGCTGATTCACTTTGTTGTACAGCAGAAACTAACACAACATTGTAAAGCATTTATACTCCAATAAAGATGTGGAAAAAAATAATATATAGCATTCTCTGATGCAATTTATATACATAATTATCTATGTGTGTTAGGAATGTGTGGGTATAAATATCCACATGCATGTTTGTGTGTGCGTATATAATTTCCTTTCTATATAAGCATTAATTGTGGTAAATATCAAAATAGAATTAAAACACTAGCAAATATTAGAAATGAAAGTGTGTATTAATAGTGTGATATCAATGGAACTAAATAGGAATCCTTTTCATTATAAACCCACAAAAGGTTATGTTGGGAATTTTACTTTAACACTATGTTATAGAAAATGTACTTGAGATGTTTAGTGACTATATATAGTGGATGACTTGTACAAAAAGATAGTTATTTAATGTAATTTTAGTTTTGTTTTGATTCAGTTTCATAAAATTATTTAAGATTCTCCAGCCAAATGATATATATACTATTATAATTATTAGAAATAAATATGATAACTGATGTTGGAGGAAAAAAATTTGTCAGTAATTAACTGTACCAAGATTCCTGTGAAATTATGCAGTCAAGGGCTAGAGTTAAATATTTTCAACTTTTCAACTATTATTTCATGACTTTTTTTCCTGTTTTTTATGACTTTTTTCTAATAACAAAGCAATAATTCTTAATGTTGAAAACTTGGAAAATATAAATGTGCCTAAATTAAAAACAGAATGAAAAAGCAAATCATTAATAATGCCATAACACAAGATAAACAGTGGGCTTTTAGGGAATGTCTTTCTAGTATTTTCCTACATAAGTATATGCATATTTTTGTTTACAAAATTATATACTGCACATACTGTTTTGTAGTCTGTTTTTAACTTAGTAATATATTATAGATATTTTTCTTTTTTTGATAATTTTCTGCTTTGATAAATATTCTTTCCCACATGATTTTTAATGAGTAGAGGATAATTGTGATAATATGTACTTTATCTTACTTACCAGTTTCCTATTACATTTAATTTGTTTACAGTATTACACTTTATAAGTAATTCTCCCACAAAATGTCTTATGTATTAATTTTGTTTTGCCACATGTGATTATTTCCTTAAGCGATTCCTAGGAGTGGAATTTTTGGGCCAACCACCTCTTTGATTTTTACTTCCATTACTATTCAGATTGTGCTGTTTCTCTCAGATTTTAGGAAACAAGCTAGGCTAGTTTTCATAGTCTCACTTTTCTGAGACAGTTCTTAATTATTGATCTCTGACTCACAGACAACACCTAACTTCTGTGTCCAGCTGTCTTGTTGAGTAATGCTGCAAATATCTGCAAATCTGCTTTCAGTATTTGACTGTTTTAGCTGAGTAATGCTGCTGAGGCCATTGGTCAGGAACTTTATTATTCCAGTGGTGAAAAAACAACATCAGAGAAAACATCAATAAATGTAATAATATTTTATGTTTGTGTGTTTCACAGTAGACTATAGAAAGCTAAGGTTTAAAATAAATCAATATTATACTAGGCAGTTATATAGGGAAAAATAGAAATTTGTTTAGATCAAGAGAAACTAATTTAAATATACTCACAAATATAGGAAATAATTGTGTGTGTATAATAAATATATAATAATAAATAAATATGAATAAATAGGTGGTATAAGTTCTGGACAATTTTCAGAGATTTTTACCAGTAGATTTAGACCAGTTTCCTCAAATTTAAGAACCTATGGACTGCTGAGATTACATCCAGGAGTCTCAATTTTAGAAACACTGGTTTAGATTAATTAGTTTTCATTGCTGGAGGGATAGATTCAGTAGATTACCCTAGATATTCAAATTCTGGTATTTGCTAATACTTTTGTGTGTGTATATGTATATGTGTATATATATATATTTTTTTTCTTTTTTTTGGCCCTTTTTACCAATTCATGCTTTCCTTTCCTCTTAGTGTTTGTTATTAGCCACTTACTTCTATTTAGCAAATTGATACATAAGAACTTATATTGGAGTGATTTTTCCAGCATCATTCCTTAGCCATCCCTTTCTTCCACCACATCAGAATGAGTTGCAACAGCTTCTCTGGACAGTCACCAAAGACCACACTCCATCTTATTCAGTTGACTCAGTGCTACTATTCTGATAACCCTGACTCAAAAACTTTAGTTTTTACATCCATTTGTGAATACTTGCTTGTGTTGGCTGTATAGTTGTGTTGCCTTCCCCATTTCAGTTAAGGCTCAGATCTCAATGCCTTTGTTTCGTTGTCTCTGTTTGGCATTCCTTCCCTCCATCAGCCTTGGCCTGAGGGAGCTCTATCACTGGGCACTGACCTTTGCTATCTTATGAGAAAGAAAATTTAGATGAAAAAGAAGTATTATAGCAGATCTAGGTTTTGTGTGGCCTGAAGATTTTGTAACTTGGGAGCCTCTCTTTCATGTAAAGAATATAAAATTACCAGTATGAAATTAGATAAGAAAGTGAGTATTTATATAGAATAAAAATGTATTATAATCAATTATAAACTTTAAAAAGTGGAAAGTAACTAAATATCACAAAATCATGAAATATTACATGACATTTTAATTAACTATGGCTAACATACCTCTATAACACTTTTTCCCCTATTTTTTGGCTATATACTCAATAATAAGCTCTTAATAAGATGCCAGATTTATAATATTATTTTCTATAGGGCGAGTTGAAGCATTTTTCTATCTTTTCTCTGCTGTGGTTGATCAAAATTTGTTTTCTTATTCATAATTTTGGAAAGTTTCTTTCAGCTTTAGCTGTTATTTGTTATTTGATATTAGTAAAATTTTAGGATGTTTTAAGGTCTTCAAATTTGGAAAAAAATGTGTCAAGTTTTTCATATATGTGCTATTAGAGACATGCTTATGATTTATTGTAGTTGCTGCAGATTTGTACTGTTTAAGAACAGGAATTCTGATAATGCCTATTTCATTTGATTCCCATAAAAAAGAAAACAATATGGAACATTTATAATTATATTTGCTGTATTATCAAGTATAAACCTGGCAGGTGAGAACTTTCATTTTGCCTAGGTGTTAATGAAAACCGAATACAGTATTACATGTCTAATGACTGGAAGAATTTTCCACAGACTATTTTCTGGCATCATATATTCAGACTTTTTTCTCCTCCACTTTCTGCACTTCTGGTTCCAGGTATCACAGGACATGCTCATATCACAATGCCACCTCTTGCCCTGCCACATTGGATGGTAGGAGTGTACTTAGAAACCATTTTTATACTGAGAAAGGTAACAATCTAACTATTGACAGAAGTGACTATGAACTTCTTAAGTCTATTAAATTCAAACTAAATGTGTTCCCAACTCAGTAACTCCTTTGCTAAATCTCCAAGATGCCTTTGGTCATTCCAGTGATACCTTGTTCATGGGAGATATAATGGAAAAGTTGGAATGGAAAGACATAAAAATCTTAAACATTTATGGTTAAAATATCTTATATTTTTATAAATTTTACAAAAACATATGACCATGGAAGACATTCTTAGGACTCTTCCTAGGGCTTGGGAGACGCTCATCTAAGAGAGAGGTCTCGAAGCTTAAAGTTCACTACTTCACTAGTTGCACCTTTGATTATTTCTCTTATCACATTTCATTTTTGTTAGCTGTTTATATTTCTCTTCCACTAAATTATAGCTCTATTATCTACTCATCTTTGTATCTTCAAGTGCCTAAAAGAGGTCTGGGAACATAGCAGATGCTAAATAATTATATTTTAAGTATTGGATGAATAATACTCTTCTTGCAAGTAAAGGATGCAGTCAGCATGAGACTCCCCTCCAAAACTGGGCAGTGAATTTGAACCATATTATCACAAGAAAAGTGCATGCATAACTTTTTATGAGACCAGTGCTCTAACCCCTGAGCTATGGAGCCTCAGCTGCATGTATAACTTTTTAGGGTTAATTTCTTCATCATTTTATTTAAAAATCAGTACAATAATTGAGTACAGATTTTGAGATAGGTGCATTGCTATGACAATTTGCTAAACAGAATAAAAATGTATATTGTAAGATATTAATTGTGCATTAAACTAATCCAGTGATTGATGCATAGCATACAGACAATAAATATGTATCCACGTATTCATTATCCATCTATACAGAGTATTTTCATTGCCTTAAAAATCCTTGTGCTCTGCTTATTCTCCCCTGCAACCAACTCCAGCCCCTGGCAACCACTGATCTTTTTAGTGGATCAATTTTTCCAAAGTGTCATATAGTTGGAATCATACAGTATTTAACCATTTTAAATTGACTTCTTCCACTTAGTAGTATGCGCTTAAGGTTCCTCTATGTCTTTTCATAATGTGACAGCTTCTTTCTTTTTAGTGCTGAATCATATTCCATTGTCTGAATGTACCACAGTCCAACACTGTTTCTTAAGTTGCATCTACTCTTACAGGTAAATATTTCCCAGCATCAAAATAGTAGTTGCTTCATATGTAGTTGTAACTAGTTTTCAATCTCATGGCACATGACCATAAACTATGATATATCTGAAAAAATTATACATAGTCCCAAGTGAACATGAGAACTCTAGAAATAAAGCAGTAAAAATAATAATCTCCAGCAGAATTAGTGAAACCTAAGGCATTCATAAAGCATAATTTATTTCCAACATTTAATAATGGAACTTCATTTTTTAATGCTTATAGTGTCTACACGCTTTAAAAACATTCCTAGATCTATATTGTCTCTAAGAACAAATTAATTTTGCTGAATACATTCGGAATTTTGAAATATTCTCCAATATTATTGGCAAACCTATGTACTAAATATTATCCCTAGAATTTTTTCTCTAGCCAAAGGATTCCCAAGTCTGAATCTGTGACACCTTGTCTTTGGTTACCAGACTATCCTTAATCCCTCCAGTGTGTCCATAGGAATGATGCAAAATCATCCTATAGTTGTATATTCTCAAATTTGGTAATTATTCTTTGCTTAGCTCTCTGACATTCTCACATTTAAGCACATCCACATATCTTTCCGTATATGGGCTTAGTAACCTTGCTTCAGACTGCCTGCTTTAAATGGAACTATCATCCCTATTGAACAAAAAGTCACTAGGAATCTCTGTCTCTTTCCTCTCATTCCCATTGCCACCTCCATCCTAACATCCACTCCTCTCCCAGTCTACAACTTCTATACTTTGCAGTTGTGATTATAAGCTTCTACACCCTAACTCATATCCATGAGACATGTCTGGCCAGCAGAAATGTCAGAAAATTTTTTTGCTGATTTTGAAGCATGTCTCTAAATATTCTTTGTGTTTTGAACTGGCGTAAAGCTTTAATTCAAACAAAATCGGTCATGTTGAGAACGTTTAACTGAATGAAGCCAGGAATGGAAACATATTACAACTTTAAAATAATAATAGTCGTAATGTACTTTGCAAGAGTGGTTGCAACAAAAGGGTGTAAATATGCTGGCATGACATCAGGGCTAAATAATGAGGCAGCGAGAACACTAACATAGGCTTTGCCGTTACCTAGGTAAGTCACTAAGCAGATTAGGCCTCAGTTCCCTTGGTTGTAAAATGGCATTACTATGGCATTACGCTGATCTAGCTATCTCACACAGTCCAGCGAGATATTGAGAATGAAAGTGCTTTGAAAAACAAAATGTGATGTACAGATATGAAAGATGATGACTATGTATCTGGTCTACATTTCTAGGTTGGAATGACAGAGAGTACACTGACAATAATATATAGAAGGTTGGCATCTGAGATCACAGAGCTGAAAAAAATAAGGTCCTAAGCTTCTTTAGGGTGGCAAGTTACAGAAAATGAATGTTGTCAAGACAATTGAATTTGGAAAGAGACCAAAGCAATGACTGGAAAATGCTGATTGAGTTGCTGAGACATTGAAATACAAGGACCAACAGAAATATGTAATATATATAGTCCTTTGATTTGGGAAGATGATGAGCTAGTCTATATATTAATGTTCATACTTAGGATATCAAACTAAGCCTTCAATCTCTTTGTTGAACTTGGATAATCAGACTTCTAGGGAGCTGGAAAATATTCTGCTGTAAGTTCCTTGGCTATCTCTTGTCTCTGAAATAAGGGCAGCCTTTGGGTATGCACGCCCCTGGAAAGTTTGGAAAGCTTCGTTGTCACCTAAAGTATAGGTGTTAGGAATTACTAACAATAAGAAGATTGAATAAGTAAAACATATAGTTTGTTAGTGATGAATGCTAAGGGAAAAAATTAGGCAGGAAGGGGCTGTAGGAAGTGTTTGGGTAATTTTGAGTAGAATGACCAGGAAGGACTCACTGAAAAGATGGTGTTTGAGTAAAGACCTAAAGGATATTTCTATGGTCATCAATGAGTCATGCTTCGTTCCTTTCTCTGCCAACTCTACTGATCTCAGGCCCAGGAGGAGGTAGATGGATGCAGCAGTAATAGCATTACCGTTGAGCCACATGGTATTAAAAAAATAATAATAATTTTATTTCTTTTTCTTCACTATTTCTTCCTTTAACATTTTCCCAATGGTATGATAGCAAAAGGGCTATCCTTAGTTATATTTAGGATAAATGGGATAAACTTGCATACAGTGATTTAAGAAAATGTATGATTAAAGTAGGACTTCTATTTTTATAAATGGTGATAGAAGAAAGCAAAATAAACATTATTTGATTTTAACATTAAATTTTATTAGCATAAAATGTGTACTTTGTTATTTCAGTGATTGATATACATGAAATTTCAGAGTACCATTCCAAATTACATATGTTTAGAAGAGGTTCTGGAATGGTATTCTAGTGGACTCCCCAGCTAAAGCAACAGTGCTCTTTAATTATACTAAATGTCTAGTTACTGTCTAATACTAATTGGATACATTTGTTAGTTATTGTTATGTATCTTCTATATTCAGATTGGCTATAGACTCATGTTAATGTTATTTAACAACTATACAAATACAAGTATTCAATTATAAAGTACAATAAAATTATTCAACTATTATGTAATTATATGACTACTATCAAATACAACTGTTTTCATGAAGACATCATAAATTTAGTTAATGAGAATGATTCTCCATTGTACTCATTTAAAACTCCATGTTTGCTTTATTTTATCTGGCACATAGAACTAGATGATAAAATAATAGTTGAGAGAGAGAGAGAGAGAGAGAGAGAGACACAGAGAGAGAGAGACAGAGAAAGAGTGAGAGAGAGAAACATCATAAAATGGTACCACTTGGAAAATCTGCATGAAGTGTATGTGAGAAATCCTTGTACTATTTGTTGCAGTGTTTCCTTAAGTATGATATTATACTCAAAATACAAAGTTTTAAAAAATGACTTTATTTTACCCTCATCATTTATGGATAGATAGTTTTGGTATGGAATTCAAGGTTAATATTCCTCTGAAATGAATAACTTTGCTGCACTGTCTTTCGGTATTCATTAAGGCTAGTCTGATGTTGTATCCATTTCTTTGTTTCTTGAGTACTTATTTACTACCTGTTTTCTGAGTTTTAAACTTTTGTTGATAGTGTTGTAAGCATTCAAAATGGATCCTTTAACAAAACAAATAAAGATCCCTACCATTCTGGAGTTCACATTCTAGCCAGGTGGGTGGTGGGTAGGGAAAGACACACTAAAAATAATAAATAAATAAATAATGTAGTTTGTTGAAAAAAGAAAAGTTCTATGGAAAAACAAAAAGTACAGTAGGTAAGGGTGAGCAGTATTGGAGTGGGAGTAGGTTGCAATTGTAAATATGATAGGGTAGGCATTGTAGAGAATATGAAAAGTGAGCAGTGTTGAAGCAGGTGAAGGAATTGTCTGTATAGATATTCAGTGGAAGAACATTGCAAACAGAGGTAACAACCAGTCTAAAAATTCTTAGGAATATGCCTTCTGTGTTTTAGGGAAAGCAGAGAGGACAGTGAGGCTGGAGTAGAGTAGATGAGAGGGGGAGCAGTAGAATCTAGAAGGTGAAGTCAGACAGGGAATGGAGAGTCAGGTCACTTGGGTTTGTTTCTGTTGGTTATTTTAATGACTTTGGCTTTTGCTCTGAGCAAATGGGTATTTACTGCAGAGTGTTGAGCAGAGAGGTGATATGATCTGCCATTATTTAAAAGGATGACTCTGGTTGCTGTGTGAATAGTTTATAGAGGCCAAGAGTAAATGCAGGAGACTAGGCAGAAGACCATTGCATAATCCAGGTAGGAAATGTTAGTGAGTGGTAGCAATGGAAGTGATGAGCAGTGTTAGGATTCTTGATATATTTTGAAGGTAAAGCCAACATATTGCCTAACATTTTAGTTTTGTCTGTGAAAGAGAGCAAGAAGTCAAGAATGTCTTCAGGGTTTCCATTATGAGCAGTAGAAAGAAGGAATGGACATCAGCTGAAGTGGAAGAGGCTATAATTGGAGCAAGTTTGAGGTGGGGAGGATCTGGCATTCAAGTTTCTTCAGGCTGAGCATGGAATTCCTTTTAGATATCCAAGAAAGATGTTAAAAATTTAGCTGGATATACTCAGCCAAATTATTATTCAAGGGTTAATATGTATCTGAAGCCACTTTCATTTCCTTCTTGATGCCCTGTTTTTATCTCTAGAATCTTGAATCTTGTCTTTATTATAGGGTTCTTAAATTTCACAATGATGACAAAAATGAATGAATTTATTAATTTACTTTTATGATTAGAAGAAATAAATGTTTGAAGCATAAAATCCTACTTAACTCAAAACCCCCAAGCCTATCTATGATGCTATGTTGCTGGCTTTTTAGGATGAACAGGAAAAAATGAATTGAATCCTGTGGGATACCTTTTACTAAAGAGCCCTTGTGATAGGTGAGAAATTGTCCCATGATCAACATTTGGATCACTGGTGAGAGTTCTCATGACTCTTATTCTAATACAACTACCATGATGCAGTGTTTAATTTCACAGAAACCATTGAACCATATCACTTACTTGATGGGTCTATTGTGTAAATAGTTCAGTAGAGACTTCCTGGCACATACTCATTTGTCTCTGATCATTGACACATGTAATAATTTAACTGGAACTGTTTCCTTAGTGCTATACTCAAACACATTTCATTTTAGTATAATTAATAGATATTTATTTTTGCTGCCAAAAATAAAGGTACCAATAGCAATCTGACTATGATTATCATTTCTTTCCTTTGGCCCTTGACATAAATTCATTATATCATCCCATTATGGTTGCCATTCATTTCACAGCTATAAGCAGTAACACATACATTTTTTAAACCACAGATGTTGAGTTCCATATTTTTGCCCCAATGCATAAATAGTTCTCTAGTATATCATTGGTAGATGACTATGTCACTGGAGCAGTTGCTGATGTTTATAATATAAATGATATATGCATATCGCTTTGCTTTTCCTCTCCTTGCATAAACTTTTACCACTAGCCAGTGATGACTGAATGTTTAACACCTAGAAGCATTGAAGTACACTTATTTAACTTTTAGATCACTTATGACTAAAAGTTGACATCTAAAAGAAATTGTTAGCTCTCAGGAGAAATAATACAATGTGGAAACTTTGGTAGGCATCCTCTTGGATTAGAGAAATAGGCTTAAATTCAATAAATCATCTATATTTATAACTATATAAAGCTGAAAGCTGCACCCCACCTGAAAAAATGTGGGGTGGTTGTGAAAAAACTAACATTTTAGGAGCACTTCATATATAACTAATGCTGTGCAAGGTGCTTTACATGCCTTATGTCATTGAAACTATAGCAACTCTAAGAAAGAAGTGATACTAACTTTATTCAAGATACGGTCACTAAAACATAGAGAACTAAATAAACAATTGTAGTTATGAATCCTGTTCCTGATAAAATACAAAATTGACATAGGCTTCTAGCTTCCTCCCTCAAGGTCAACTATTGATAGAAACCCAAGAGCTATTAAGAATAATAAGAAACCTATGGATAGACAGATGGGTGTTTGAACTGTTGGTGGTAGGGGGATAATTGTAGCCCAGGCCAGGTTTGGCCATGAGGCTCTAAGAAGTTAAATTAGGGAAAGAAACCACTTAAGTTCTGCTCTTGATTGTTTTCTGCCTTTGCCTTGGGACACCCAATGCCTGACTGGTTATTCTGGGAATTGACAACTACATCTCAGACTTCTGATACCCACTTACTTGGGGTTGGGGCTTTATTAATTTGGGGCAGTGCTTAGATACCCAGAGTGGAATATAAACTCATAGGCAAATGTAATGAGACATCTGAGGAGCACGACAACTTCAAACAGAAAAAAGGCAACAAACAAATTATAGATGCCATGTATTATAAATCAGAATTGTTAGAACAGAAGGATAAGAATATCAGATAAGCATAAAAACCCATCAAAAAATTAAGATATTAGAATTGTAAGAAAAAGAAAAAATATAAAAAGGATCCAGATATTTTGTATAAGAAATATAATACTTGAAATAAAGAGCACAGTAAATAGAATAGGATAAATAATGGAATGAATATAGCTAAAAAATGGATTAGGAACTTGAAAGCAAAGAGGAATTGTTCAAGGAAGAAACAAGAGCAGCTAACTACATACAATATGTAAATACAAATCAAGAGAAATAGAGGATAGAAACTGAAGTGCCAATATTTGGATAATAAGAGTTCCAGAAAAGTGAAAACTAAAAATATAAAGATGATTTTTGAGAAAGTAAAGGAAGTAGATTCCACAGAAGTAAGAATTTAAAAAGATGACTAACCTAAAAATAATGGGTCCAAAATACCAGACTGAAAAGATGAGACCCACATTAAGAAACATTATAGAAAAATTAAGAATATAAAAGACAAAATGAAGTTCATAAAAATTTCCAAAGAGAAAGGGCAGATCATATTGATAGGAACAAGAATCAAATTGACATCAGACTTGTCAATAGTGACACTGGATGCAAGAAGATGACGGTTTAACCTTTTTAAAGTTTGGAATGAAGAAGACTTTGATCTGGGTATGAAGTTGAAGTACTGGCCTGTAATCTATTTCTCTTCCTATTACTGGGCACGGGTGGCGTGATCTTTGGCAGGTGACCTAGGCTAATACGCATTTATACATGCTGATAACTGACCTTTTGATAAGTAGACATATAAATGGTATTTGCTAGGAGGAGAATCCTTATATATGGAACATTCTTTTCGCTGTGTCTCTGGGATAGAATTGCTTATGGTAAATAAATTGTAATCTATGGATTTATGAGACATGGCTACTCAGAAAATGTCATGTAAACTATACAACTACTTGGGGTATAAAACAGATGTTTTGTAACCTAAACATGTGTAAAGTCTCACAAACTTTAGTTAGAGACCTCATCTATTCTGGCCAGATGGTGTGTCTAATGCAAGAAGTAAGGATTTGAAGAGCCATGTGGGATGTCCTAGATCTCTCCTTGATTTACTTGTACCTCTTGATTGCTTCCATCCTTAAAATTATTAGCAAAGTTTGGTACTGCGTAAGATCTTAGAGTCATATAAGTTTGATTTGCTAATCTGATTCTTTTTATTAGCAAACTTACAACCTAACCATCAAAGGCATAGAAAAGAATGTCCTTAAATCTGATAAAGTTCCTCTTACACACACACACACACACACACACACACACACACACACACATGCGCACACACACACACACACAACCTAAATTGAGAAATGTAAGAAATATTCCCTTTAAAATTGAGAATTGAGACAAGAATGGCCATTATGGCCAGTTCTAGTTAGCAGTGTATAGGAGGTCCTATATAATGTTATAAAACAATAAAAAGAAATTAAGGAACTAAGGTTTGGAAAAGAGGAAATAAAATCAAAATTTTTGGTAGATGATATGATTGTCTACTATTAACTACTCCAAAAAAATCTATAAACAAGTTAATAGAAATAATAGAGTTTAGTAAGGGGGTGAATATAAAATCATTAAGCAGAAATCAATTGTATATTTGAACATTAGTAACAAATAACTGGAAAATATAATTTTAAAAGGCATTTATTATAGCATCAAAAATCAAGTATCTAGTAATAAGTCTAACAAAAAAGTAAGTATGCAAAACTTTATTGAGGTATTAATAAGATCAAAATAAGTACAGATATCTTATGTTCATGAATAGGAATATTTAATATAAAAATGTCAATTTTTCTACAAATTGATCTATATGTAGAATGTCATCTACAAAATTCCCAACAGTATTTTTCTTGGAACTTGATAACGTTATTAAAAATTTATATGGAATAGCAGGTGTCAAGAATAAGCAAGATACTTATAAAGAAGAGTAAAGAGGGGTGCCTTTCACCACCAGGCACCAAGAATTATTATAAAGTTATAGTAATTATGACAGTATGTTACAGTCCCTGGTATTCACCAATTACCAAGAATGAAAGATAACCTAAAAACAGACTTATGTATTTGAAACTTTGATATATAAAAGTGGTGGTATAATAAGATCAGTGGAGATAGGAGGAGTTATTCAATAAATTTTTCATACACATGGGAAAGAAAAGTTAGTTCCTTATTATCCACCATGCACAAAAATCAATTCCACATGGATGAAGAATTTAAATATCAAAGGCAAACCTTTAAAACCTTAACAAAATATATATATATGAACACTACTCTAATATTGGAGATAGGGAATGACTTTTTAAAATAGAAGAAGAGCTAACCATATGGAAAAGGTGATAAGTTTGACTTTAAGATACAAGAACTTTTATTCATCATGTCATTTTAAGAAAGTGAAAAACCAAAGTACAAACTGTAAGATGTGTACAATACGTATCATCAACACAGGATTTATTTCACAAATATTTGATGAACAACATATTAATAAATGTCAAGTAACTCAAAAGAGAAATAGTCAGGCATTTCACAGATGAGGAAACACATGTGGTCAATAAATATATGAAGGAATGTTAAACTTTATTATAATCAAGGAAAAGCAAAACAAGTCTAAGAGGAAATACCATTTTATATACATTTAGCTGGGAAAAGTAGACTGACAATACCGAATAGAGAGGATGTGGAACAGCAGGATCTCATGTATTGCTGGTGGGAGCATGAATTGGCACAGCAAATCTGTTTGGCATTATCTTATAAAATAGAACATTTGCATATTCTATGGGCCAGCATTTCTAGTCCTAGATATATACCCTAGGGAAACTTTTGAAAATTTTGTACAGGAGACATTTACAGAAGTATTCATAACATGTCACCGTAGTAAAGACCTGGAAATGACCTAAATATCCATTTACAGAAGAATGGATAGTGTTACATTCATGCAATGTAATATTATACAGTATTCAAAATGAAGAAACTAAAGCACAAGCAAAAATATGGGTCAACTTTAACAATGTAATATTGAGTGAAAAAGGGGGTCCCAAAAGGTTACATAAATAAGTAAGCCTTTCATAAAGTAAAAACACTAAATCTAAATGATACATTTTTTTCTCAGAACATATATGAATAGAAAATTTTATATATGTACATGTATATATACGTATACATGTATAGTGAAAGTCTATGTGTAAATATATGTAAATATTCACATAAAAGTATGCACTTACACATATAAAGCCAAGGAAACCTATGATACAATTTAGGATAGTAGTCAGGATAGTTTCAGGGGCTGGGATTGCGATCAGCCCCAAAAGTAAATAGAAGTTATTGTCATTTTCTAGTTTCTATTTCAAGCGGTGGTTTGCTGATATTGTATTACTAAAGAGAAGGGAAGAAATAAAAAGAGGGCCAGGTAAATACCAGGGATGAGAATGTGTCATGAACCGAAGAGGGTAATCAATCTAATTTGGGGTCCTTGAATCACACACATACACACAAATACACAATTTTTCTATGAGATGGGTAAGTATAAGTTGTTATAGGAGCACAGGAAAGCAGCATTTAATCCAAAATGGATGAAGGGAAGAATCTGGAAATAGCTTGCCCAAAAAGAGGATGTCTGAGCTATAGTATTGATAACTTTCATTGTGCACATTCTATGTGTCAGACACTGTTCTAAGTATATTTATGTGTGCTGACTCATTTAATCCTCATAATAATAGGTACTATTATCACACTTATTTTAACGTGTACAGATCACTTAAGTAACAATGTTACTCAACTAACAAGTGGCAATTATTCTCCGAGATAGTTGTTCTCTCCCACATACATGGTATTATTACTATCCTTTTTTGACTACATTTAATTTCTGTCTCCATCATCAAAGTTTGCGGGCCTTGACAGTGTGACCCATGTCCCATTCATTGTTTATTTCCAGACCTAGAACAAGGTCTGAAACACATTATGTACTTACTAAGTGCTCATATAATGAGTAAATATATGAATGAATAAATGAAGATTTAATAGTCTTGTTTTTGGTCTCTTTTTGGTGAGGGGACAAAGCAAGACCAACATGTAAACAACTTACTATAATGCAAGATATTTGCCTCCAGAGAAGTATGCACAAAGGTCATGATCTATTGTGAGAAATCATGTAAAATTTCTTAGAAGTGCTGTTTTAAGGAATGATAATCCCTATTTAGTCAGGGAAAATTTTTTGCTATTGAAAAAAAAGTGAGAGTGATGCCAAATAGGTCAGCAACACATAATTACTTAGCCAAGGCTAGTTATTTCATAGGCCCTTATATAGATGGAGCATCAGACAGATTAAAAGGAAATGTTTCAAAGTAGAAAAATGTAATGCCATGAAGTCTCTAATATAATATATAATAAAACAACACATTAGATTACCCAAAGTTAACTGCAGGAGGATGATGTTGTTGGGGGAGGGGATAGGACTAAAGAAAACCCCTGAAAGCACAGTGACGGAAAGAATTCCCACACAGCTGATATAGGTAGTAGTGAGCATCAGTGCTTCCAGCCATTAAGATAGGGTGAGGTTCTTAGTGTTATGAAGTTCCACTTAAATCAAGATCCTGAGAGAGCACAGAACAATGAATGGATTTTCTCATCCTGTAATCCTTGGCCATCATATCTAGCCTAGGTCAGGTCATTGTGGAGAGAATTCATCTACCCACATTGATAATGAGTAATTGTTCATAGAGATTAAATTTCCAAACTCTACTGGATCATGAAAAAATAATCAATATAGCACAGAGATTAAGAACGTGGATTCTAGAGTCAGACTGTCCAAAATCTAATTCTGCCACTTGTTACTTAAGTGATCTGTACATGTTAAAATAAATGTGGTAATAGTACCTATTATTGTAAGGATTAAATGAGTCAGCACACATAATATACTTAGTGTCTGACACATAGAATGTGCACAATGAAAGTTATCTACCAATACTATAGCTCAAAAACCCTTTCTTGGGCTTCCCTGGTGGCGCAGTGGTTGAGAGTCCGCCTGCCGATGCAGGGGACACGGGTTCGTGCCCCGGTCCAGGAAGGTCTCACATGCCACGGAGCGGCTGGGCCCGTGAGCCACGGCCGCTGAGCCTGCGCGTCTGGAGCCTGTGCTCCGCAACGGGAGAGGCCACAACAGTGAGAGGCCCGCGTACCAAAAAAAAAAAAAAAAAAAACCCTTTCTTTGGGAAGCTATTTCCAGATTCTTTTCTTCATCCATTTTGAATTAAGTGCTACTTTGCTGTACTCCCACAACAACTTGTACTTATTCATTTCATAGCAAATACCACTATTATTGTGTATTTGTGTGTATGTGTGTGATTCAAGTACCCCAAATGGGAGTGATTATAATCACTGGTTCATGACACATTCTCATCCCTGGTCTTTGTATGGCCCTCTTTTATTCCTTTCTTTCTCCGTTCTTTTATCTTTAGTCTCAGAAGTTCTCCAAGACAGGCAGCAGGTGTTCTCAGTCTAAGGAAGAGTCAGGCAAAGAACAGGATAAGAGGGTAAATGTCTCATTTTGCTTCATGATATCCTGAAGGTACATGCTCAGAAATTTGTTAGGGAGTTTTAATTTGTTTGTTTAACAAAGATTTTTGAGCCATTATATGCTAGGCACTTTAGCCAAACACCAATAAATATGTTTTTGTTCTTGACCTCAGGTAACTTAAAGTAAGGTAGAAGAGCTCATAATTAATCAAAAATAATCCTGTGGCTTCAAAAGTTTACTTAGATTCAGTGAAATAATGCATACTTTTGGGCTGACAGAGATTGGCTCTCATTATATGTTTCTTAATAATTGTTTCTTTTGTTGTTAGTGGCGGATTATTCTACAAAGGAGAATAATTAAAAAGCAAAGCTCCCTCTTATTTCAGCCTGTCTCTGACATGGTAAATATCCATGTACTCACCTGTTACACATATTTTAATTACTTTTTCCTCGCCTCAGGCTCTTGTAAGGATTTTTGTAGAAATCTCTTTGTTAAGGCATCTCACTTATTTCTCTACTAATTAATCAGAAAATTCATTTATTTCTCCTTTTTTTGCCATTTAGCAAAGAATGTGAAGCTGTAAGAACTTTTTATGTAAATTTATGAAGCTTAGTCTGGATTACTTTTCTGCTGTGGAAGCAGTAGCTGTTTTATGGTTGGATCTGACTCTGGCACTTCTTTGGTGGCATTTTGCTTAGTCAGTGGCATCTTTTCAGGTGCTGGGAAGTGCCCTTTCAGCAGATGGATTAATGTGTGCAGATCGGCATGGCTCTCATGAAGTTTTGCTTCTGTGGGCTATGCATCTCCACGTACATTCGTGTAGTTTCTAGGAATCTTCTTTTTAAACATGATTCTTGGCAACTTTGAGGGGAAAGGGTGGATTTGTCTTAATTTTAACCCATTGTGTCCTCACAGAAAAGTTTTCTTATAAATGAAGTTTTTATATTCCTGAAGTGGAAAGATCAGATAGATTTGGGTTCAAATCTCAGTCTAACTGTGTGAATTTGGGCAAGTTATTAAAAATTTTAGAACCTCAGTTTCCTCATTTGCTAAATGTAGGATGAATCTCATATAGTTATTTGAGGTTTAATTAAGAACATTTATAAAATGTCTAACACATAGTTGGTGTTATGAGCTGAATTGTGTCCCTCCAAAATTCTTATGTTGAAGTGCTAATTTCCAGTACCTCACAATGTGACTGTACTTGAAGATAGGGCCTTTAAAGAGGGCATTAGGGTTGTCTGTAATCTGATCTGACTGATGTCCTTATAAGGAGAGTTTTGAGCATGCAGAGATACACCAGGGCTGTGCACGTACAGAGGGGTGACCATATGAAGAGACAGGAGGAGAGTGTCCTTCTGAAAGCCAAGAAGAGACGCCTTACAGGAAACTAACTCTGCCAGTACCTAGATCTTAGACTTCGAGCCTCCAGAACTGTGTGAAAATAAATTTCTGTGGTTTAAGCCTCCCAGTCTTTCATATTTTTTTATGGAAGCCCTAGCAAAGTAATACAGTTGGCACTCAACAAATGGCAGCTTTCTTTTTTTTTTATTATTAACTTTTAGAATGTTGGATTTGGAGCCAGTGAGCCTGGGTTTGAATTCTCTGTGCTTCAATTTCTTCGTCTATAAAGTGGAGTGAATAATATCTGTCTTATAGTTAGTTGTAAGGATTAAATTAGTTAATACATATAAAGTTCTTAGAATAGGGACTTAATTTCTTTTTTTTTTAGTAAGCCACCTCACATCTACCTGATCCTTCCCTTATCCTGACTGCACAAGTGTTAAAAACAGAAGCAATTGACGTGTGCATAGTGCTTTCATCTACTGAAGAAGCCTCTTGACTTGTGTTCCTACTTTCAGTCAATGTCTCATATATATTCTGCACATTGCCCAGGACTAGATTTCCAGAAGAGGCTCTTTACTTATTTTACAGCAGCTTTTAGTGGCTCATCATTAACAATGAAATGATCTCTATATTATCTATTCTGGCATTCAAAGCCTTCAAAAATCTAGATCCTAAGTGCCTTTCCAGTCTAGTTTCCTGTAACTCTTCTCCCTACTGCAAATCCTCTTATTTATATTCCTTATATAGATACTTATAAGTGATCATAAGTACTTATGTTAACTTACTTAGATTGACTCATCTTCTCCTAAACACACTCTTTCCTACTTATGTGGTTTGATCCAGACTTTTTCTTCTAGCTGTAATTCTTTCTATGTTTATCTACCCTTATTAAAATCCTAATTGTTTATTAGGTTTCAGTTGTTCTTTTGAAGTTTTCCTTAACAATTTCAAACAAAAATGAGCTTTACTTGCACTTCTGAACTTTTTATTACTACAATTGTTGACCTTAAAGAGTTGTCGAATGCAAAACATGGATATATGGATGGATGAATGAATGAAAGGATGGGAGCACTTGAAAATGCTAATTTCCATTAAAGGTGGCACACTTTTGAAATAAATTATTATCTGCAGTGAGTGATCCAATAGTATTACTTTTTTCCTCTTTATCTCTGTTTTCTACTTAAATATACTAGTCAAAATTGATTTAGAAGTTATTGCATCTACATTATTATGAGCCTTAGTGCATGAGTTGAAATTGAAAATTTATTTAAAAGTTTGTCTTCATTGAAATACTGGGTAAACTGGGATGAAGTGAGAGAGTGGCATGGACTTATATATACTATCAAATGTAAAATAGATAGCTAGTGAGAAGCAGCCTCATAGCACAGGGAGATCAGCTTGGTGCTTTGTGACCACCTAGAGGGATGGGATAGGGAGGGTGGGAGGGAGACGCAAGAGGGAGGAGATATGGGGATATACGTATATGTATAGCTGATTCAATTTGTTATAAAGTAGAAACTAACACACCATTGTAAAGCAATTATACTCCAATAAAGATGTTAAAAAAAATACTGAGTTGAACATGTTGCTAGGCTTCCCTAATGTTTGTGAAATTGAATGAGTAGTTAGATAGATGCATGTATAGTAACATTGTAATTTTCTTTTCTGACAGGGACATTGGGAAGGTTATTAGTGCCTGTAATGATTTTTGTCCCCCCTTGATGGAAAGACACTATGCAAATACAGAGTGCAGAATAAAGAATTCCATCAAAACCAGAAGGGTTATATTGTCAGTGGCTGACAATATAACCAGAAGGGTTATATTGTTATATTGTCAGTGGCTGTTGATGGATTTAAAAAGTTGTGCCAAAAGGAAGAGAATCTAAAACATTACTTCTAACCCTGAGGCATGGTTTCGGGCTGAAAATCTTAACCCGAGGTCTTATGATGAACCTGTTTTCATTCAGCTGAAACTATCACCTAGTAGATAGAATTATGGACTTAAGATTCTAATGGCCAGACAGAAAGTATGGGAGAAAGTATCTATTTCTCCCCCTCTGGTACCCACACAGGTGCCTCATTTAATTATTTACTTAAAATTGATCGTTAGGTGTTTCCTATCCTACATATATCAGGCACATTGCTAAACTCTTGAGTTACAGTGTCTTGACATAAGCAGATCCTGCCCTTAACCTGCCTGATCTGGGTCTGGCTTTCAGAATTTCATTCTCATCAGCTTATACCTAGAGATAATAAATATTCTTGCTGTGTATACTGTCTAATGGCTTCTTTCCAACAATATTAGAAGTAGGCAATACAGAATGCCATTGCGTTTTGCAGATGTTTGGAGGTTCAGGAAGGAAGAGAATGTCTTAGTCTGCTTGAATTGCTATAACAGAATATCACAGACTAGGTGATTTAAATAACGAACACTTACTTCTCACAGCTCTGGAGGCTGGAGAGTCCAAGATCATCTTCCTTGTTTATAGATAGTAGTGTCTTGTTATATTGTGGAGAACAGAGAGGGTAAGCAAGCTTTCTCCTGTCTTTTCTTATAGAGGTGCTAATTCCAACATAAGGACTTTACCCTCATGACTTAGTTACCCCCCAAATTTCCAATCTCTAAATATCATCACGCCAGGGATTGGAGTTTCAACATATGAAATTTGGAGGTACACAATCATTCAATTCATTGTAGAGAATTAATATCTTCTGAGTATCTGCTATATTCCAGCACTGGACTTTGTATTTTATAAACTTAAAAAGCTCTCAATGACATTGTATTAGACATCTTTGTTACGAGGTATACCTTCTTCTATCACAGAACTTATTTTACTGGTGGTTTGTGTCTATTTATCCAACTAGTGGGTAGGCTCTTGAGGGAAGGGGCTATGTATATCTTGTTCATTTCTGTATCCTCATTATTATTTTTATTATTTTTTATTGATTTATTTATTTTTGGCTGCACTGGGTCTTCATTTCTGCACACGGGCTTTCTCTAGTTGCGGTGCTTGGGCTTCTCATTGCAGCGGCCTCTCTTGTTGTGGAGCACAGGCTCTAGGCGTTCAGGCTTCAGCAGTTGTGGTACACAGGCTCAGTAGTTGTGGCTCGCGGGCTCTAGAGCACAGGCTCAGTAGTTGTGGCGCACGGGCTTAGTTGCTCTGGGGCATGTGGGATCTTCCCGGACCAGGGCTTGAACCCATGTCCCCTGCATTGGCAGGCGGCTTCTTAACCACTGTGCCACCAGGGAAGCCCTGTATCCTCCTTATATAGCAGGGTGTTTGGCATGTTGAAGGAGCTCAACTAATATTATTAAGTCATGAAAAATTTACAACATTACTTAATCTTTTTATTGACATTCCTAACCTCTCTGCACTTTAAAACGGCAAAGCTAATAGTCCTCAGGATTGTTCTGAAAATCAAATTAAAGGTGCTGTTAGATTAAGATGGCATATTGAAACTGCAGCACAGATTTTCCCTTTCCCAGTACTTAATTACGAAAGCAAAAAATAGTTAAAACTAGCCAGCACACACACACACGCACACACACACACCACCATCACCACCACCACCACCACCAAATGAGGCAAGGGAGATACTCTAAGGCAACAATCTTTAAAAACTAGTGACCGGGGCTTCCCTGGTTGCGCAGTGGTTGAGAGTCCGCCTGCCGATGCAGGGAACGCGGGTTCATGCCCCGGTCCGGGAAGATCCCACATGCCGCGGAGCGGCTGGGCCCGTGAGCCATGGCCACTGAGCCTGCGCGCCCAGAGCCTGTGCTCCGCAACGGGAGAGGCCACAACAGTGAGAGGCCCGCGTACTGCAAAAAAAAACCAACCAAACAAACAAACAAAAAACTAGTGACCAAGGATGGACAGTAAAGGTTTTAGAGTGGAATAGAGATATGCAGCAGAGTTTGGCTTCTAGTGGCATCCAGACCTCCTACCGATGGTCTTATCTACATTGTCACCCCTATCTCCAGTAAAAATCAAATTAGAAAGTAAGTAAGTTATAAGCAAAGGCTACTGGAAATAGCTGCTGGAGAGAAACAGCTGAAATGATAAAGTAAATAGTGAGGCTGGCTTTCTTTGTGGAAAGTAAAGGATTCTAGGGACACCATATGAAATATAACATTACAATTAGGAAAATTCAGTCCTAGGACAGGATGTTTAACAAAATCTCAGAAGAGAGAATGATCAGTTTTACTCCAAAGACTCCATATCTGCATGGTCTAGTTTTTCTCCTGTCCCTTTTATTCCCCTAAGAGTAAGAAATATCCAGACCTTACTTAAGCTGTAGCTGGGGACAGGAATGATGGGAAATAGCACCAAGAAATCATCCCCATCATATCAGAGCAAAGAGAATGATCAGAAGAATGTCTTTTTTTCTTATGAGGAAAAGAAAAAAAATGTCATAGTAACCTCCCAAACTACTACAACAAAAAAAAATTAAAGGTATGAAAGACAAAAATTCAACATAGAATTAAATATAACTCATTGGCAGAAAGAAATTTATGCTATATAGACTCAATATCTCCAGACTGGAGTTTCTATTTTACCTTTTTCTTCTAGAGACTTATGATATATTGCTTAGCTGTAAAATTATCTGGGGCACCAAATAAAAGTACATTTAGAAATTGTGATGTCTGCAAAGTGCCATTAACTAAGGCCCCATAAACCTGTGATAGGGCTACCTGTATTTCCATGTCTTTTACATATTTCTGTTATGGAAAAATCAAGGTAATTAGATAGATTATTTTTACTCATATTGCCATATTCTGAATTCAGATTACTATTGATTACTTCAGATTACTATTACTATTTTTGTTTAATAGCCTCACTACTTCTATCCCTTTACTATTGTAAAAGATAAATCACTACCATAAGACAAAAACAAAGGAAGGATACATAAGAAATATTGAAGGTATTGGTACTTAGTATTTAGATAACACATTCATGGAAATGTTCCATTGTGTCTGTCTGTCTATCTATCTATCTATCCATCCATTGTGCTTTGAATGAAGAAGTGAGACTGTTGTCCTGGAAAGGTGTATTGATATCTCTGTTTGGATTAAAAATAAATTCAGACTTTTGTTTTGGGAGAAAGCAAATATGATTTACTGATGGTTTGATAATAACCGGCTTTGTCAATTAGATTATTTTGTGAGCATTTTCCATTAATTGAAGTGGGCTAATTTCACTCCAAGATTTTGATGAAAATATGTTATCAAAGAAATATTGTTCATAGGTGATGGAATAATGGGTATCAGACTTACTTTTGTGCCATAAACAACTGTAAAACTGGACAAAAGGCATAAAGCAGCTGTTTTGGGGGCATTCAGCAACAGACAAGAAAAGATGGTAATCCCTGAAAAAAATAAAATAGGTGAGTTTTATCTAAATCCTAACTTTCTGCCTGGCAGAGAATAAAAATTTTAAACGGTGGAGAAAAGTGATGTTGGAGCTTATTCCTGCTGAAGTGGCTAGAATTTGCAGGGCAAAATACTAGAAATGAGAGAACTACCCTGAAAAGGAACTCCAATAATCTGCATGAGAAGTACCACTAAGTCTTACTGAAACAAAGATCACAAATGCAGGATGAAACTTAGTGAGGCCTGGCAGAGAGCAGCTTAAAGTAAATCTGTACTTTAAGAAATATTAAATTAAGTTCTTCAAAATGAAGGAAAATGACACCAGGTAGAAGCTCAGATATCCATAAATGAATGAAGAGTACCCAAAATGGTAAATATGTGGGTAAATATAAAATATTTTTTCTCTCATTTCTTAATTTCTTAAAACAGTTAACTCTTTAAAGCAAAAATAGTAACCATGTGTTTTTGATTTATAAAACAGGTAGAAAAATGTATAAAAAACAAGAGCACAAAAAACAAATGTGGTAAATGGAAGTGTACTATTGTAAGGTTCTTACATTTATCTGTGAAGTAGTTTAATATTAATTTGATGTAGACTATGAAAATTTAAGGAAGAATATTGTAATTCCTAAAATAACTAAAAATACAAAAATGTATAGTAAAATAGCTAATAGAGGAGATAAAAAATATTGTGTATATTATTTAAACCCAAAATAAGACAAGAAAGGAGGTTAAAAAATACAAAGATGGGACAAATAGAAAACAAAACAAATAGCAAAATGATATTCTTAAACCCAACCATATCAATAACTACATTAAGTATAAACAGGCCAAGAACTATAATTAAAAGGCAGAGATTGTCAAACTGGATTTAAAAACAAGACTGCCTACATGCTTTTTACTAGAGAAAAGTTTAGATATAAATATGCCATTAGGGTAAAAATAAGAATATGAAGAAAAGATAAACCATGCAAACATCGATCAGAAAGAAAAAGCTGAGTGTCTATATTAATATCAGACACAGTACATTTAAATATAAGAAGTATTACCAAAGATAGTGAGGTAAATTTCATAATGATAAAGGGAAATTTAAATACCTGAGATGTCTTGAACCCTTTGTGAATGAGTCACTAAAAAGATGAAAACCTCATCTTAAATGAGAAGCATTCTAAAATATACATTTCCCTGCTCCACTGGATTTAAACATTTAAAAAATATTCTTTCATGTTTGCTTCTCTGATTCTTGTCATGAAGTTCTCTCACGTAAAATGCTGTTTCTCCTCCTTGAAACCCCTTTGCTATGTGACAACCTTCCTATTTCTCCTTCATGGAACAACTCGTGTATCAAGCAGACCTCACAAATCCCTTTTGGTGGCCTCGTCATATTTAATCCTTTACTAGTTAGTCATCCAGTAAATATTTTTTGAGCTCCTGCTGTGTACTAGGCGTTGTTCTAGGCCCTGAGGATACAACAATGAATAAAATTCCTCCTGGGATATAGGGGATGGAGAACAGAATATAAATAAACAAATAAATGTGGAGCATGCCAGGCAGTGATATATGCAATAGAAAAAAATAGAAATTTAGGAAATGTCATTGAGGAATGGTAAAGTAAGGCATCTCTGTAAAGCTGTCATCTTTTCAGAGCTGGAGAAAGTGAGGTAGGACTTTTAGATACCTGGGAGAAGATCAGCCTTGGTAGAGGCAACATCTGCAAAGGAGCTAAATCAGGAGTATACCTGGCTAGTATGTAAGGTAGATAGGATAAGAGTGTGGCTGGAAGGGAGTGAGAGAGTGACAGGGTCATAGCAGAGGAGGCCAGAGAGATGGTAGGGGGCTACATATAGGTTTGTGAATACCTCATCATGAACTGGAAGGCCACTGGAGGGAGTTTTGAGCAGAGTAACATTACCTGACATATTCTCTAGTATCACTCTGCCTACAGTGTAGAGACTGAATTCCTTATCCCTTAAGGTAGCTAAGAAAGGATTATGCAAGGCAGACAGAAAATACTTGCAGATTTATTGGCCAGTCCTCCAAAGTAGATTTATGTCAGTGCCTTTTATGTGCCTTTTAATGATCCTTTGAGTTATTCAGAAAGATCTTTGACATTCATCTATTGAAATATTTTTAAAAATAGTCATATATCTTATGAGTGACTAAAGAGGTAAACATTGTATATTTTTACAGTTAATGGAAAAACAAAACAAAAACACATCCATTAAACCTATGACAGGAATACCTACAAGAATATTTTTTTTTTCAATTTCTTTTTCTTAGCTCCAGATTATAAACAGGTGATCTTTGTTTATAACTTAAATAACTTTGTTTGTAACTTATTTATTTATAACAGCTATCATTTCTCTTGACTTTAGGAGTTCTGGTAATATCCTCAACTGATTGATTATCACTAGGATGACCCAGAAATCTTCCCTTTATAGATGCTATTTCTCTTTTATTCCAGTTTCTCGTTTTGCCTTTGACTTTCTGGGATAGGCAGGCATTGGGAGTGGTTTTCACTTGCAGTCATTTCCACTTGAACTCTCCTCCCCAACACCATTCTATCTTTTTCAGTTGCTTGAGAAAGAAGCCAAGATGTCTAAATGTAACACTGACTAAGAAGATTTAAGCTTCACCAAAGACTTTTAACTTTGATGTACAAGCTCCCTGTCTTTTAACTACCACAGGCAGTATCCTTGGTTGATAACTCAGTTTTGGCTCTGAAGAGTCTTTTGTATAAGTTTTTCTTACTAGGAGAGCAGGGATAGGGTTCAACCTAAGAAGTTTTCAGAGTTTCAGGTCATGAGATAAGGATTTTCAGAACTCAGAAACAACAGTATTCTCTTTCCATTGTGTTAAACTTGAATTCACTTTAGAGTAATCACTGTTTCCAACACATCATTCTCTTGAGTTTGTTATTTTACCAGTTCCTACAGTGTGTTCACCCCTTTCCACATTTATGAATTCATGGCATATTTATTCAGTTTGTGTTACTGTGTCTCAGTGTTTTGTCCTGAAATATTCAAATAGAGAAACAAGTGAATTACTGAATTTTTCATAAATACATTTTTAGTCTCCTTCTTTTTGATTTATTTTTTGTGAATGACTATACCCAACATACTGGTTTTTCTTACAGCCTTCCCTTTATTTTGGGCATTTATCCATCCGTTCAGCTATCCAGCCATCCAACCATCCATCCAGCCATCCGTCTAGCAAGCCACCTGTCTAACAAATGTGCTATGTAGTTTTACTAAATTTCAGGCACTGAGCTATAAAATTTGATACAAAATGAATAAGAATTATAGGTGTTTCATAAATGCGGTTTGATTACAGTTAAAACAAAGATTTTTTGAATCCATTGGAATTTAGCTTCAAGAATATTTCTATGTTTACTTATTCACTTATGAATTCATTTAACAAATGTTTAATCAGTGTCTACTATATATATATATATATATTTTTTTTTTTTTTTTTTTTTTTTTTTGCGGTACGCGGGCCTCTCACTGTTGTGGCCTCTCCCATTGCAGAGCACAGGCTCCGGACTTGCAGACTCAGCGGCCATGGCTCACGGGCCCAGCCGCTCCGAGGCATGTGGGATCTTCCCGGACCGGGGCACGAACCCGTGTCCCCTGCATCAGCAGGTGGACTCTCAACCACTGCGCAACCAGGGAAGCCCTCAGTGTCTACTATATGCCAGACACTGTTAGAGGCTAGTATGTGAGAATGAACAAGGGATGGTCTCTGTCCTTCAAAGAGTTGCTGTTTAGTGGGAGATAAAGAAACATAACAAGTGATTATGTCACAAAATGAAATAACTGTAAGAAAGGTCAATGCAGTGTTCTGATAGCAGCAGAGGGACAGGAGTGACTAACTCTGGGGGAGACAGAAAGCTTTCAGAGGAGGTCATGTTTAAGTTGGGCCCAGTTCTTCCTATTCAAAATGTTGTCAATAGACTAGCAGCAGTATCACCTGTTCCCAGGTATTACCTGGGAGTTTCTTAGAAATTCAGTTCTCAGGCCCCAGGCCAGACTGATGGAGTCTGAATTTAATTTTAACAAGATCCTCAGGTCAATTGTAAGCACATTAAAATTCGAGAAGCACTGATTTAAAGTAAGAATACTTTGGCAGTCATTGGTAAATGTGATTTGAGGGTTAACTTCCACTATCTGTATTCTTCACAGTGGCCCTTGCTGCATCTTCCTCAACTTTGATACTTTAAAAAAAAAATAGGCATGATTAACTCCACAGGTTTAGGACATGCATTTGACCTTGCATGTTTCTTCACTACTTCAGGGATTGGGTTTAGGTACACTTGTAACAAAAATAATTAATAAATAAGGAAGGAAGTGGTAAAAACAAATAAACAAACAAACAAACAAAAAGAATACTTTGGCAGGTAAAGAAGGTAGATAAGACAGTTTAAACAGAGGAAGGACCACATGCAAAGGCACAGGACATGGAGGCACATGGCACATTTGTTGTGTTAAATCTTAAGGTGCATCACAGAAGGCAAGGGAGAGGAATTTGGTAAAACACATGAGTACCAGGCTGTGAAGGACTTATACTCTATGTAAAGAATTTTAATTTTTTCTGAGCCATAGGCTACAATTGGAAGATTTTAAGCAGATAAATGACATGATGCTTGAGAAAGACAATGAAGACGTGTGAAGAATGGATTAGAAATGAGTTAAGGAAATGTCTGCTGACTACTCAAGAAGTTATTTCAGATGAGAGGACCTAAACTAACAGTGAATATTCAGAGCAGGGGCTGCATTCAATAAATATTTTGGAAATTGAAATGATGGAAATTCATGCTTGACTAAATGAAGGAGATGAGGAATGAATCAGAGATGACTCAGAGAAATTGAAAGATGGAAGCTAAGAAGCTATAGGGATGTTTGAGACCACCTCTGGGGTAGCAGCATAATAATATCTGCCCCAAATCAATGTCAGACTGCTTTGAGTTGTAAATAAACAGAGAGAAGAAAAAGAAAGAGAAGGCAGTAGCATGAGGAAGAGATAGAACTCAGAGATAGTATGGAGAGAAGGAATCAGTGGAGAAGAGACTAAAGTAACAACTCAGGGGAGGTACAAAAAATGGGACCAGGGACGTAGAAAGAGAGTTGAATTTGGAAAGAAATAGGAACGTCTATCTCTCCTTTCCTGAACGGTTGAGTTTTTAAGATATGGCGGAGCTTGGGATGGAAGCTAGAGGATGGAAGAGAAGGAACTTTGTGCTTTATGACTGCTATTTTCTCGATGAAGTAGGAAGCAAGGTCATCTGCAGAGAGAGAGTGGGCTGGGACAGGATCTTGATGAGAGTGATGAAGGTTTATAGTAGCCACTTTAGGGTGTGGGAGAAGTAGCTGACTAGAGACAACTAAAAGGATTGCTGGGCAGTGCTGAAAGCCTAGAAGGGGTTGGAAACCGTAAATAACTTGTTCTTTTCTCACTCCATCATTCTATGACAGTCCCTCTTTCCCCTCTTGCCTGCTTTCTTTTCTTTTATAGTTTGAGCAGGAAATAATTTTCCAGTAAATTTAAAGCCTAATTCAGGCAGCAGAAAAACAAAGGCTTGTATTTCAAACACCTAAGATAAATCTACTTGAGATTTTATGTTTTAGTTAAAAATAATTGGCACTCTTCCCTAATGAAAGTACCACATGTCCATTATTGAAAACTTGGAAAATAAAGAAAAATAAATCGGATAATATCATCCACTGAGAAAATGATTGTTGATACTTTTTTCTTTCAAGTACTTTCTCTAAACACAGTTTTGTCTGCTTGCTTTTTAAGATTTGTAATTTTTTTCCTGATCATAAAAGCAATTTATATTTATTGTCAATTTTTGAAAATACAGAAGAGTACACTGATGAAAATATAAATCACTCATAATTCCATCACTGCCATATGATGACTCAGTTGCTAAGGGTTTTGATGAAAGCTTTTATGTCACACTTCAGAAAACATTTTCTAGCAACATTTCCTGCTAGTATTTGATGCCAGGTTTTCTTCTTCATTAAGTTTAAACAGTATGGACCATAACAGAATTTTACCTGGAGAAAATCCAATCAGTGCAGCTACTACAAACAGCCCACTCAGCTGTACCAAATTTCCCCCACACTCTACTGGCAGAGGTAAGGACTCAAGAGCAGAATGTGAAGAGGAGGAAGCATTGTAAGCTCCTATTTACCAAACATGTTCCTATGTCTTTGAACAATTATAAAGTACAGTTAACAAGCAACACGAAACCTGCTCTTCTCATGAATGTAAGAGCTATTTTCCTTCCCCTCCCCTGTTGCCTCCTACCCCAAAGCTGACCTCTGTCAATTATGCCCTCAAGCAGTGGTGGCTCTAGAAATTTGTATGGGAGGGACTTTTAGGAGTGTAATAATCTCAAACACTGATACAGCACTGTCTATGTGTCAAGCGGTATTCTAAGTATTTTACATAGATTAATTTTATTTAATCCTCACAACAAAACTGAGTGTTAGGTAGTGCTATTATCCCCACTTTGAAAATAATGAAACTAAGGCATGAAGAGATTTAGTAATTTGCCAAGAACACATTCTTTAAGTGGGGTAACTGAGTTTCAAAGTTAAGATGTCTGTCTCAGGATCCTTTTCATACCCCATGAACAATATCCAGCTGGAAGGGTAGCTGAGTGGTTTGCTTTGAGTTCATATTGTAAGAACACATTTTATTTAGAATATGTATTTGGTGCGGCTTGAGGGTTGATTAAAATTCTCCCAACTCCCACCCTTATTCTACTTCCAACATCGAACCTTGGTATTATGACCGCTTTCTAAATTTTCTTGATGGTCGCCATGAGGTGATCCAGATGTTTTAGTAAAGGCTAGTAGTGTAAGCTTCTCTGTATTCTAGATTCTTATCATGGTTTTAACTGCCATTCTCTTGTCTTCTCATCTTCCAGAAAAGGACCGGCTTGATTTAGGTGCTTCTTGCTTTCTCCAAGCTTGAAAATTCCTATGGCATTGCTGTTTAGTCCTGTGTCCTTAAAAATTATAAATGGTTCTTTAGCTGCTTCTAATAGTTTATAAAAATTAAATACTTATTCTTTAAATTACCAACAAAGCTCCTTTCTTGGCGTCAGCTTTGCTTGACACACTCAATCCTGACTTCTTGCCTTCTTGACTTCCTTGACTGCTTCTTGTTTAGTTTCCAGGCTTAGAATGGTTGCTCTTCTGTCCTAGCATTGAGAAATCTGGAATGTACACTGGTGCTGTGTTCAGTGTTCTCACAAGCTGCTGGATGGACGAAAGAGAATGGTAAATGTAGTCTGTTGGTGCTTATGTCCCTGGCAAGCTAGCTTGGCTCTTCAGTTAGAGTTGACCATTGTGTCTCCAGGAGTGTTGCGCATAGGACCAGCTGGAACAAATGTTAGAAGGCAGGATGTTGCAAGGAAAACAGCAATAAATTCATCATTGAATCCATATCACAACTTTAATTATATAACATCTCCCTCTCTCCTTCCCTCCCTCCCTCCTCCTACTCTCCCTTCTTCATTGCCTTCCTCCCTTCCTCCCTTTCTCCTTTCCTTCCTTCCTTCCTTCCCTCCTTCCTTCCTTCCTTCCTTCCTTCCTTCTTTCCTTCCCTCCATCCCTTCCTTTTCTCTTCCTCCTCCTTCTTCTTTCTCTCTCCCTTTCTTTCTCTTCCTTCCTTTCATTTTTTCTTTCTTCCCCATTCCTATGAGAAATATAGCATAGCAGAAAGAGCACAGGTTCTGAAGTTAGATAGCCTGGGTTCAAAGCCCGGTTTCACCCCTTTACAATCTGTACATTGATCTGATTAACTTCTTTGGGGCTCATTTTGCTTATGCAAAAAACCATCTCATGAGGCTAGTATGAATATTAGATGAGATAATACCAGTAAAATGATTAGAATAGTAATTTGCTCATTAAGCACTTAATAAATATTAGTTATCTTATCATTGTGAAAATATCTCTCTTTAGATTGTAAGTTCCAGAAGAGTGGGTATTTTCTTCACTATGTATGTCCAGTGCTGAGCAGAGTAGGTTCTTCATAAATATTGGTTGAACAAATGAATGAATGAGTGGTTGAATCTACCGCTAAATAGATAAGTGACTTAGGGCAGATTATTTAACCTCTTTGAAAATGTGTGCTGGGTGTTTGGGATATAATGTGTAACTCACAGGGCTGTTAAAGAATTTCATGGGATGAGAATATGAAGGAGGCACAAGAGCCCACAGTTTCAGAGCAAAGGCTTTGAAGTCAGGCACAAATAGTTTTGACTCTTATTCTGCAAGAAGATATGATCTTGAATAAACCACTACTCTTTAAGATTCAGTTTTTTCGTCTGCAAAATGGAGATCATAATTTTTATCTCAGAGAGTTGATGTAAGGATGAAATGAGACATGTATATACTTACAACATTGTTTTCTTAAAATAGTTTGTTACTAAGGGAAAGGACTTTGTAAGCATGAGAACAACATAAAAACAGATTTTGACTTTTTATTAAATAGACAATTTTCCATTAAATTCTGCTGTACAGTGGCACCAAATAAGGGTCTAACTGTATCCTCAAAATTTAGGCAAGACTGAAGGAAATCAAGAAATAAAATTTTTGTTTAAAGAACCTGATGGTAATTTTGACAAGTTGTGATAATTCAAGTCTCATAGCTAGACTGATATGGTGTCCTAGAAAGTAATTTTTTTAACGGATAGAAGTGTGATTTGCACAAAAATAAAGATTTATTTATAATAGTCCAGATATATACATTGTTTCTACTTTCCTAATAATAAGGCACAGAGTTGAAGGACACTAAGAAAGGTTTGAATTTTTATATTTAATGAGCATATTATTTTCTGTTTTGGAGAAATTGATTTTCTTAAGAACTCAAAATATTCTTTCTGTAGAAACCAGGAATGTGTTTTGCAGTAATCACTTAGTTGATATTGGAGAGAGGAAGAACATCCTCTCTCCAATATCACAGGCACTGTTTTGTTTCCCTTTATATCTTAAATCTTTGGCTTACAGAATGTATTCTTCATATATAGTTTTTGAGTGAATTAAATGAAAGTATTTGAGAAAAAGATTTCCACAGGATTCAACAAACATTTATATGTTAAATTTAGTTTCATCAGTAAATAATACTTAAGCACCCATAGTACCATTATAAAGATTGAATTGGTTCATGAATTTTATATGTACTCAATCGATACATAATATCAAACATGGCCCCCCCAAAAGAGTATAAAAATACACAAATGTTTCAGCAGGCTTGTATTATAATTATAAATCTGTGTTTATAAAAACTTGTGTTTGATTTGTTCATTGCTTCTAATACCATTCTTGGAATTTTTATTTTAGTTCCTTGGAAAGCAATCACATTCTTAACTCAGTCTCTAGTATTAAAATAGGTTACCATGATAGGTCTTTCAGAATACAAATACACATAGAATTGGTATTTGGGGCAAGATCTGACTTGGATAAGTTCTAATTGTAAAAATATTACAGGACAATTTGTGTTACCCATAAATCTCTCTATTTTTGATAAGAGATTTACCATTCAGAACAGCCAGGCAAGGGGAATTGAAAAACCTTAGCCACAGGTCTCTTAGTAACTGAATATTTATAATAGAGTATTTCTTTTTTTTTTTTTTCACATCTTTATTGGAGTATAGTTGCTTTACAATGGTGTGTTAGTTTCTGCTGTATAACAAAAAGAATCAGCTGTACATAAACATATATCCACATATCTCTCCCTCTTGCATCTCCCTCCATCCCACCCTCCCTATCCCACCCCTTTAGGTGGTCATAAAGCACCGAGCTGATCTCCCTGTGTTATGCAGCTGCTTCCCACTAGCTATCTATTTTACATTTGGTAGTGTATATAAGTCCATGCCACTCTCTCACTTTGTCCCAGCTTACCCTTCCCCCTCCCTGTGTCCTCAAGTCTATTCTCTAGTAGTTCTGAGTCTTTATTTCTGTCCTGCCTCTAGGTTCTTCATTACCATTTTTTTTAAGATTCCATATATATGTGTTAGCATACAGTATTTGTTTTTCTCCCTCTGACTTACCTCACTCTGTATGACAGACTCTAGGTCCGTCCACCTCAATACAAATAACTCAATTTCATTTCTTTTTATGGCTGAGTAATATTGAATTGTATACATGTGCCACATCTTCTTCTTTTTTCTTTTAACATCTTTATTGGGGTATAATTGCTTTACAATGGTGTGTTAGTTTCTGCCTTATAACAAAGTGAATCAGTTATACATATACATATGTTCCCATATCTCTTCCCTCTTGCGTCTCCCTCCTTTCCACCCTCCCTATCCCACCCCTCGAGGTGGTCACAAAGCACTGAGCTGATCTCCCTGTGCTATGCAGCTGCTTCCCACTAGCTATCTATTTTATATTTGGTACTGTATATATGTACATGCCACTCTCTTACGTTGTCACAGCTTACCCTTCCCTCTCCCCATATCCTCAAGTCCATTCTCTAGTAGGTCTGTGTCTTTATTCCCGTCTCACCCCTAGGTTCTTCATGACCTTTTTTTTTTTTTCTTAGATTCCATATATATGTGTTAGCATATGGTATTTGTTTTTTTCTTTCTGACTTATTTCACTCTGTATGACAGTCTCTAGGTCCATCCACCTCACTACAAATAACTCAATTTCATTTCTTTTTATGGCTGAGTGATATTCCATTGTACATATGTGCCACATCTTCTTTATCCATTCATCTGTCGATGGACACTTAGGTTGCTTCCATGTCCTGGCTATTGTAAATAGAGCTGCAAGGAACATTGTGGTACATGACTCTTTTTGAATTATGGTTTTCGCAGGGAATATGCCCAGTAGTGGGATTGCTGGATCATATGGTAGTTCTATTTTTAGTTTCCAAGGAACCTCCATACTGTTCTCCATAGTGACTATCAAGTTACATTCCCACCAACAGTGCAAGAGTGTTCCCTTTTCTCCACACCCTCTCCAGCATTTATTGTTTGTAAATTTTTTGATGATGGCCATTCTTACCAGTGTGAGGTGATACCTCATTTTAGTTTTGATTTGCATTTCTCTAATGATTAGTGATGTTGAGCATCCTTTCATGTGTTTGCTGGCAATCTGTATATCTTCTTTGGAGAAATGTCTATTTAGGACTTCTGCCCATTTTTGGATTGGGTTTTGTTTTCGTGATATTGACCTGCATGAGTTGCCTGTATATTTTGGAGATTAATCCTTTGTCAGTTGCTTTGTTTACAAATATTTTCTCCCATTCTGAGGGTTGTCTTTTCGTCTTGTTTATGGTGTCCTTTGATGTGCAAAAGCTTTTAAGTTTCATTAGCTGCCATTTGTTTATTTTTGTTTTTATTTCCATTACTCTAGTAGGTGGTCAAAAAGGATCTTGCTGAGATTTATATCATAAAGTGTTCTGCCTGTGTTTTCCTCTAAGAGTTTTATAGTGTCTGGCCTTACATTTAGGTCTTTAATCCATTTTGAGTTTATTTTTGTGTATTGTGTTAGGGAGTGTTCTAATTTCATTCTTTTACATGTAGCTGTCCAGTTTTCCCAGCACCACTTATTGAAGAGGCTGTCTTTTCTCCTTTGTATATTTTGCCTCCTTTATCAAAGGTAAGGTTACCATATGTGTGTGGGTTTATCTGTGGGCTTTCTGTCTTGTTCCATTGATCTATATTTCTGTTTTTGTGCCAGTACCATACTGTCTTGATTACTGTAGCTATGTAATATAGTCTGAAATCAGGGAGCCTGATTCCTTCAGCTCTGTTTTTCTTTCTCAAGATTGCTTTGGCTATTCAGGGTCTTTTATGTTTCCATACAAATTGTGAAATTTTTTGTTCTAGTTCTGTGGAAAATGCCAGTGGTAGTTTGATAGGGATTGCATTGACTCTGTAGATTACTTTGGGTAGTATAGTCATTTTCACAATGTTGATTCTTGCAATCCAAGAACATGGTATATCTCTCCATCTGTTTGTATCATCTTTGATTTCTTTCATCAATGTCTTATAGTTTTCTGCATACAGTTCTTTTGTCTCCTTAGGTAGGTTTATTCCTAGATATTTTATTCTTTTTGTTGCACTGGTAAATAGGAGCGTTTCCTTAATTTCTCTTTCTGAGTTTTCATCGTTAGGGTATAAGAATGCAAGAGATTTCTGTGCATTAATTTTATAACCTGCTACTTTACCAAATTCATTGTTTAAGTCTAGTAGTTTTCTGGTAGCATCTTTGGGATTCTCTATGGATAGTATCATGTCATCTGCAAACAGTGACCATTTTAATTCTTGTTTTCCAATTTGGATTTCTTATATTTCTTTTTCTTCTCTGATTGCTGTGGCTAAAACTTCCTAAGCTATGTTGAATAACAGTGGTGAGAGTGGGCATCCTTGTCTTGTTCCTGTTCTTAGTGGAAATGGTTTCAGTTTTTCACCATTGAGAATGATGTTGGCTGTGGATTTGACATATATGACCTTTATTTGTTGAGGAAAGTTCCCTCTATGCCTGCTTTCTGGAGTTTTTATCAAAAATGGGTGTTGAATTTTGTCAAAGGCTATTTCTGCATCTATTGAGATGATCATATGGTTTTTCTCCTTCAATTTGCTAATATGTTGTATCACATTGATTGATTTAGGCATACTGGAATATCCTTGCGTTCCTAGAATAAACCGCACTTGATCATGGTGTATGATCCTTTCATTGAGCTATTGGATTCTGTTTGTGAGTATTTTGTTGAGGATATTTGCATCTGTGTTCATCAGTGATACTAGCTGGTAGTTTTCTTTTGTTGTGGCATCTTTGTCTGGTTTTGGTATCAGGGTGATGGTGACCTTGTAGAATGAGTTTGGGAGTGTTCCTCCCTCTGCTTTATTTTGCAAGAGTTTGAGAAGGATAGGTGTTAGCTCTTCTCTAAATGTTTGTTAGAATTCGCCTGTGAAGCCATGTGGTCTTGGGCTTTTGTTTGTTGGAAGATTTTTAATCACAGTTTCAATTTCAGTGCTTGTGATTGGTCTGTTTATATTTTCTATTTCTTCTTTGTTCAGTCTCGGAAGGTTGTGCTTTTGTAAGAATTTGCCCATTTCTCCAGGTTGTCAATTTTATTAGCATATAGTTGCTTGTAGTAATCTCTCATGATCCTTTTTATTTCTGCAGCATCTGTTGCTACTTCCTTTTCATTTCTAATTCTGTTGATTTAGTCATCTCCCTTTTTTTCTTGATGAGTATAGCTAATAGTTAATCCATTTTGTTTATCTTCTCAACAACCAGCTTTTAGTTTTGTTGATCTTTGCTATTGTTTCCTTCATTTCTTTGTCATTTATTTCTGATTTGATCTTTATGATTTCGTTCATTCTGCTAACTTTGGGGGTTTTTTTGTTCTTCTTTCTCTAATTGCTGTAAGTGTAAGGTTAGGTTGTTTATATGAGATGCTTCTTGTTTGTTGAGGTAGGATTGTTTTGCTATAGACTTCCCTCTTAGAACTTTTGCTGTGTCGCATAGGTTTTGAGTCCTTGTGTTTTCGTTGTCCTTTGTTTCTCGATATTTTTGATATCCCCTTTGATATCTTCAGTGATCTCTTGGTTATTTAGTAGTGTTTGTTTAGCCTCAATGTGTTTGTATTCTTTACAGGTTTTTTCCTGTAATTCGTATCTAGTCTCATAGCATTGTGGTCAGAAAAGATACTTGATACAATTTCAATTTTCTTAAATTTACCAAGGTTTGATTTGTGACCCAAGATATGATCTATACTGGAGAATGTTCCATGAGCATTTTGTAAGAAAATGTATCCTGTTGTTTTGGGATGGAATGTCATAAAAATATCACTTAAGTCCATCTTGTTTAATGTATCATTTAAAGCTTGTGTTTCCTTATTTATTTTCATTTTGGATGATCTGTCCATTGGTGAAAGTGGGGTGTTAAAGTCCCCTAATATAATTGTGTTACTGTGGATTTCCCCTTTTATGGCTGTTAGTATTTTCCTTATGTATTGAGGTGCTCCTATGTTGGGTGCATAAATATTTAGAATTGTTATATCTTCTTCTTGCATTGATCCCTTGATCATTATGTAGTGTCCTTCTTTGTCTCTTATAATAGTCTTTATTTTAAAGTCTTTTTTGTTTGATATGAGAATTGGTACTTCAGCTTTCTTTTGATTTCCATTTGCATGGAATATCTTCTTCCATTCCCTCACTTTCAGTCTGTATGTGTCCCTAGGTCTGAAGTGAGTCTCTTGTAGACAGCAAATATACAGGTGTTGTTTCTGTATCCACTTAGCCAGTTTATGTCTTTTGGTTGGAATATTTAAACCATTTACTTTTTAGGTAGTTATCAATATGTATGTTCCTATTACCATTTTCTTAATTTTGGGGGGTTTGTTATTGTAGGTCTTTTCCTTCTCTTTTGTTTCTTGCCTCAAGGAGTTCCTTTAGCATTTGTTGTAAAGCTGGTTTTTTGGTGCTGAATTCTCTTAGCTTTTGCTTGTCTGTAAAGGTTTTAATATCTCTGTCGAATCTGAATGAGATCTTTGCTGGGTAGAGCTAATCTTGGTTGTAGGTTTTTCTCTTTCATCACTTTAAATATGTCCTTCCACTCCCTTCTGGCTTGCAGAGTTTCTGCTGAAAGATCAGCTGTTAACCTTATGGGGATTCCGTTGTATGTTATTTGTTGCTATTCCTGTGCTGCTTTTAATATTTTTTCTTTGTTTTTAATTTTTGATAGTTTGATTAATATGTGTCTTGGCGTGTTTCTCCTTAGATTTATCCTGTATGGGACTCTCTGTGCTTCCTGGACTTGATTAACTATTTCCTTTCCCATATTAGGGAAGTTTTCAACTATAATCTCTTCAAATATATTTTCAGTCCCTTTATTTTCTCTTCTTCTTCTGGGCACCCCTATAATTTGAATGTTAGTGCATTTAATGTTGTCCCTGAGGTCTCTGAGACTGTCCTCAATTCTTTTCGTTCTTTTTTTCTTTTTTCTGCTCCATGGTAGTTATTTCCACTATTTTATCTTCCAGGTCATTTATCCATCCTTCTGCCTCAGTTATTCTGCTATTGATTCCTTCTAGAGAATTTTAAATTTCATTTGTTGTATTGTTCATCATTGTTTGTTTTCTCTTTAGTTCTTCTAGGTCCTTTTGAAATGTTTCTTGTATTTTCTCCATTCCATTTCCACAATTTTAGATCATCTTTACTATCATTACTCCGAATTCTTTTTCAGGTAGACTGCCTACTTCCTCTTCATTTGTTTGGTCTGGTGAGTTTTTGCCTTGCTCCTTCATCTGCTGTGTGTTTCTCTGTCTTCTCATTTTGCTTAACTTACTGTGTTTGGGGTCTCCTTTGCACAGGCTGCAAGTTCGCAGTTCCTGTTGTTTTTGGTGTCTGCCCCCAGTGGGTAAGATTGGTTCAGTAGGTTGTGCAGGCTTCCTGGTGAAGGGGACTGGTGCCTGTGTTCTGGTGGGTGATACTGGATCTTGTCTTTCTTGTGGGCAGGACTGTGTCTGTTGGTGTGTTTAGGGGTGTCTGTGAACTTATTATGATTTTAGGCAGCCTCTCTGCTAATGAGTGGGGTTGTGTTCCTGTCTTGCTAGTTGTTTGGCATAGGGTGTCCAGCACTGTAGTTTGCTGGTCGTTGAGTGGAGCTGAGTCTTAGCATTGTGATGGAGATCTCTGAGAGAGCTTTCACCCTTTGATTTTATGTGGGGCCGGGAGGTGTCTGGTGGACCAATGTGTTGAACTCGGCTCTCTCACCTCAGAGGCTCAGGCCTGACCCCTGGCTGGAACACCAACATCCTGTCAGCCACATGGCTCAGAAGAAAAGTGAGAAAAAAAAGAAAGAAAGAAATAATGTTATTAAATTAAAAAATAATTATTAAAAATAAAAAAAATTAAGAAGTAATTAGAAAAGAGAGAAAGAAGAGAACAACCAAACCAAGAAACAAATCCACCAATGATAACATGAGCCAAAAGGTATAGTAAAAACAAACAAACAAAAAATACCCCAGAGAGACAGAACCCTAGGGCAAATTGTACTTTTCTTGTTCTGCCATAGAATTGAGCAGAGTCCTGGAATGAAGCTCTGATTAGAAGATGGATTTCCAGAAGGAGCCAATGGGATGCAGAGCTCATAACTTCTTGTTTTTTTTTTTGTTTCTTTTTTTTTGTGAGGGTGGGGTTTGGCTAGACTTGGGCATTTAAGAGGAAGTGTGAACTGAGGTCTTAGTTTATGTGAATTGTCCCACCTGCCCCCCCACACCTGTCTCCTGACTCTTCCTCACACATCACCTTCTGTTCTGAGGATCATTTCCTGGGCAGGAAGCTAAACTCCTCTTAGGGCATCTGAAGATATGTAGTTTACTCTGAGAGACCTTTTGGAATTATTGTGCCAAGTCCTAATATTTCTAAATTTATCTACATTTTTTTTCTTTCCCCTTTTCTTTACTCCTTGCTTATGAGGTCACATAAAACATTAGTAAATATCCAGACAACAAAGAAATAAAGAAGGAAGTTATATCAGATATCTACTCTGCATAATTATAGCCAAGCTTACCTACTAACCTTTTGTAAGAGGGCAGTAAGCAATTTTCACCTTATTTTGGCAGGTTACTTGCAAATTTCAGGCCTTGAAAACACAGAGGGACAATTGAGGTAGTCTGGTGAGAAAGTCTTTTGTTTGATCCAGTGTTCAGCTTTCCTCCCTGCTATTTAATAGAAATAGCAGTCATCAGTTAGTTGTATGACCTAATAGGCATTTAACTTCTCAATGCCTTAGATACCTAGTCCAAGAATGTTGTGGTGCAGGAAGATAAGAAGATAATAGATGTGATAGTGCTTTGAAATTTTTGAGAGCTGATGCAGAAATACAGAGCATTGTCTTTTGTAACTCCTAAAGGCTGATTGCTGCAAATTTTCAGGTTAGATTGATTTACTCAACCACAGACTTGTTTGTCCTCTACACTTTTCCTGGCATTAGTGGTTATTTTCCTGAAGTCAGTACAGTCTGTCCTCAGTGATCAGCACATCAGTTGTGATGAGAGACAGAAATGAGACTCAGACCCGGGCAGGGACTTCTGACTCAAAATCCATTCTGCTTTTACCATGCTTTTGCCTTCATGACTTTTTGTAAAGTGTGTGTGTGTGTGTGTGTGTGTGAGAGAGAGAGAGAGAGAGAGAGAGAGACAGACAGACAGACAGACAGACAGACAGGGAGACAGAGAGAATGAATGTGTGTTTAGAAAAATGTAAATGCAAACTCAGAACTTTATAAACTAAAATCAACTATCCTTCCCTTTTCCTAACATTTCTTCACTCTTTTCTTCATCCCTTTTGCACATTACTATTGTCCATCCTCTTTCCATTCATTTTTCTGCCTTATATAAGTTGGTGGTAGCATGGATGGTGATTGCTAACTTACAGGGGTTGATATGGTAGAAATTTATTAGGATTCTCTTCTGTTTTCTTTTTCTCCTTGTTTAAGAGAAGCTTATTATTTGAAGAATTTTTAATTCTCTGCTTAAAACCATGCTCTCCACCTGTGCTTCAAAGCCACCCTCCTACCGTCTCAAGCCCAGTTAACCTGTCTGCCGGGACCCTTTCCCAAGCAACCAGTATCACTTTTGGAAGCTGTATTTTGGGTTACTCAGAGGCTTATCTCTCTCCTTTCAACTGCTTGAAGTTGTGCCTCTTGAGTCCATTATGCAGCCACTTTTCCAGATACTACTGTTTCTCTTCTGAGTCAGATGATGGCATCAGCTGGCAATGAGCACCACTGCTGCAGTGGTAGAGGACAGCTCAAAGTTAGAGGAGAAGCTTGGGAAGCAGACAGAATCAGGCCAACTTCATCTCTTTTTAATGGATTTGGTTATACTGAAATAAGTGGGGATTATCTGTAACTTGAACAAGATATATCCACTATAAATAAAAATACCTGATTCCCTACTTTGTATAAGGCACTCTTTTAGGTCTTATGGGAGATACAGACAACAATTATACCTTTTGGGACACTTAGAATTCAGCAAGAGAGCTAAATATGGTTATTAATAACTGCAATTCAAGATAGAATTTGTGTTTCACGTTATAATATAGAAGAATGTAGCATAAAGGGGATAGAAGTTGGATGGCTGAATGGATAGAAGGGATTTTAAAGGACTCTCTGGAGACAGAAGTGACTGGTAGGACAGAGTTAAGGAAAAAAAAAGGGAAGAAGAGATATAAGACATCTTTCAGCAAAAGGAGTTTAATTCATCTGTCCCTTGAACAGAAGGCAGGCTGCTCAAGCAATGAGTACTACAGTCTGGGCTTTACCCAGGGCTAGAAAGTAAAGAAGCCCAGACAAAGTGATTAGAAGCTGGAGAGGTGACCATTCTTCTAGGATGGAAATAAGAGGATCATTCTTTGTCACATCCAAATCCTAACTCAGATAGTTAACACCTGGGAATGCTGAGTCATTGATCTCAGGAGCAACTGAATCTGAAGGTTTTCATGCCTGTGACAAGAGTGGTGAAAATGTACCACTCTTCACTATTTTGAAAAGCTTTTACCTACATCATGAATGATGGATAGAAGGAGTGTGATAAGTATATTTAAAATGCAATGGGAATTTAGATACGGGAGATAATTTTACAGTTGATCATATGAGGGAAAATTTTTTATATCATTCATTCATTCATTTTTAATTTATTCATCCATTCTTCCATATAAGCCATTCGAGAAATACTAATTGAGACCATACTCAGATCAGGTGATGGAGCTACAGTAGTCAATATAATAGATGTGGTTCTCTCTTGGAACTTATTATCTACTAATGAGACTATTCACAAATGACTAATGCATTACACTTTTGGTAAATTCTAAGAAGGAAAAGTACAGGGTGCTTTGACAGCATATAAAACAAGGGACTGGGACTTCTGTGGCATTCCAGTGGTTAAGACTCTGTACTTCCACTGCAGGGGGCATGGGTTTGATCCTTGGGTAAAAAACAAACAAACAAAAACAAAAACAACAACAACAAGGGACTGGCCTAGTTTTGAGGGAATCATAACAGTGTTCACAGAGTAGACAGAATTTGAGGTGGACTGTTTTTACACACTTGAGCTAGAAAAGTTTTAATAATATCTCTGATTCACACATTGTTTTTGCCTTTCAAAAAAACATTCAGTTTCACTTTTACCTAGTTTATGAGTGTAATATTGAGCAGTGTACTGCTATACAGTAAGGAATGGCCTTCACTTTACTTTGTACACCTGAAGAAAATCTTCATAAGGAACATATGCTTCTAAAGAGGTCTTGAGAGCAAAGACAAGGGACCTTGGTTATTGAAGTTGAATTACTCCTTGTATAATTCATGGGATATTCATAGTACTTTATCATAAATATGTATATGATTTAAATTTTTACATGTTTATGCAAAGTTATTTGTGCTCCATACATTGTGAATACTTTTAATAAAGCCTTCACATAGTTTATTTAAATTACTTGTTTAGATGTTTATGTTTTCTACTAGATCCTTGATTTACTGAGTACTTAGCATAGTACCTAAAAGAAAGTAGACACTCAATATTTTCTTTCATGAATGAATTAAATTAACAGAAAACGGTAATATTTCTCATTAAAAGATTTTTTTTTTTTTTTTTTTTTTTGCGGTACGCGGGCCTCTCACTGTTGTGGCCTGTCCCGTTGCGGAGCACAGGCTCTGGACGCGCAGGCTCAGCGGCCATGGCTCACGGGCCCAGCTGCTCTGCGGCATGTGGGATCCTCCAGGACCGGGGCACGAACCTGTGTCCCCTGCATCGGCAGGCGGACTCTCAAGCACTGCGCCACCAGGGAAGCCCCCAAAAAGATATTTTTTAATGATGCTTTGCAAGCATCACTTTATATGCTCTAGATATAACAGTAAATAAAACAGACTAAGTCTACTTTCATGAGGTGAGGGAGGTGGACAGTTAAAAATAAACAATTTTTTATTAGTTTTATTGTTAGTTCAGGTACTCCAAGAAGCAAATACATTCTAAGACAGGATTAAATGGTGTAAGAGACTCTTGGGGGGAGATCCCTGTGAAGAGTAAAGGAGAGGGAACAGGAATGAACAGGAGAAACTTCAGGGCATGATGTAGGTCTGAAAACTGTGAAAAGAAAGGGGGAAGGTAGGAGTTTTGGGGAGGAAGAATCAGAGAGTACAGTGCAGTTCTAAGAAAGTTTCAGCAAGGTCAGTGGGGAGTCCCTGAACTACAGTTGCCTATTACGGGACTTCTGAACCCCTTAGGAATCAGCCTTTAGTAATGCTGTGCTCAGTTATTGGCTGGGAGCAGCCCAGGGGATGCATGGCCTCAGAGACCAGAGAATGGATACAGACAGCTGGAGGTATCAGTCAATTTGCTCCCCTGGAAACTTCCCCTGAAGGAGATCTGAATGGCTCACTTCTACCACTGTTGCAGTTATGAGGGAAAAAAGAGTCAGAAAAATATATGAAGAATAATGTTGCCATTTTAGATAGTTTGAACCGAGAAGGCCTTTTGGACAAGATAACACTTGAATATATATCTGAGTATAAAGATAAGGAAGGCCATGTGGAAATCTTTGGAAGGAGTTTCCAGGCAGAAGGAAGTGCAAATACAAAGGTCCTGAGGAGGAGTATACTTGGATTTCATGATAAGGAAGGAGAAGATCAGTGTGTCTGGATTACAGTGAGTGACGGGAAGAGGGATTTTATTCATCCATTCAACAAATATAATACTTATTGGGTGCCTGCTATATCCTGGACAGTGTTCTAGGCACTGGGGATTCAGAAAGGAACTAAACAGGCCCCAAATCCTCTTCCCTTACTGGGTTTAAATTCTACTGGGGGAGATAGGCAATCGACAAGATGATGAATTAATTAGTGATCAATGCTGAGGGGAGAGAATAAGGTAGGGATGGGGGATATGAAATGTTGAGTGGATGGTAGTGAGGGTAGGCCTTATTGAGAAAATGAGTTTTTAATGAAGATCTGAAGAAAGTGAGAGAGCAAACCAGGCAGCTATGAGATAGAGGGGTATTCCAGGTAGAAGAAAAAAATACAAAGCCTTTGAGGTGGGAGTCTGCCTAGTGTGATAGAGGAACAGCCAGGAGGTAGAGGATGAATGAAGAGGGGGTCAGTGAGGGAGAATAGGAATTGAAATTAGAGAGGTATTGGAAGGCCAGATCCTGAAGAGCTGTTAGATCATATAAATGAATTTCAGTTAAGGGACCTGTTTCTCCACAGGTGAAGAGAAGCACTGGAGACATTGAATTTTACATTGAAAATTGTAAAAATAATTCTTCTCCCTAGTTTTTTTTGTTGTTATTGTTTTTATAAATTTATTTATTTTATTATTTATTTTTATTTTTGGCTGCGTTGGGTCTTCATTGCTGTGCGTGGGCTTTTTCTGGTTATGGCGAGTGGGGACTGCTCTTCGTTGCGGTGTGCTGGCTTCTCACTGTGGTGGCTTCTGTTGTTGAGAGCACAGGCTCTAGGCATGCAGGCTTCGGTAGTTGTGGCGTGCGGGCTCAGTAGTTGTGGCGTACGGGCTTAGTTACTCCACGGCATGTGGGATCTTCCTGGGCCAGGGCTCGAACCCGTGTCCCCTGCACTGGCAGGCAGATTCTTAACCACTGTGCCACCAGGGAAACCCCTGCTCCCTAGTTTTCGATGCATTCTTATACCAGCAGCTTTAGCTGGTATAAGAAGGATCACTGCTGGGGCAGGTTGCCAACGGTGATGTCAGTTTAGAAACAGAAAGTGGGGAAAATTGAATTTAAATGAGTTGGTATCTGTATTCAGTGGTAAAGTATTACATGTTAGAATTGGAAGGATCTTAGACTGAACTAGGGTTATCTTTCAGTGTTATTGGTAAGGAAACGGGCTCTATGAGAAAAAAAGAGACCAAGGTCACAGAAATTGTTAGTGGCAGACCCAGGACTGGAATCTACATTAGAACCCTGAACCACAGCTGGCTCTCCATGTCAGTGTATTAACCCAGTGTGCTTGCAGAGAGGGTAAATTCATTTTGTGGGAGGATAGATGAGGGAGTGCAGATGAGCTTGTTTTTCACATAAGCCTTTTTCATTAAGGACTAGAACAGTTGGTGGATTCCTCCTTCTCACCTCTCCCTGGAGAGCCCTTCTATCCCTCCCTTGCTAGCAGTTGCCCATTTAGGTTATACATCCATTGAGCAGGAAGTGTGCTGATTTTGTGGTTCACCTCTTACCAAGACCTCCCTGGTCTTCTGGTAGCTGATCTTATTTGACTGGTAATTGCAAATCATCATATAATGTTAATAATATTAGTCTGTTAAATGACATTCATTTAACCTGGCTCAGCAGATATTTTATGCATGTTATATCTCCCTATTGGGATCACTGGGGCTGATAACCAAGGAAAATGTGATCAGTATGGGCTTAAATGGAAATAATATATAATGAAGCTGGCTTGACAGTGGGATTTTGAATTGGGAAAATGTATTCTAAAATGCTCAGTTGCAGTAGGTGGTCTTTGTCATGATTCCAAGAGGATTACATTTAAATTGTGGCGCGTCCTTTGCCACGAGCGAGCGTCAGGTGTGTTAACATAGGCATCTTAATGCACTCCAGTATATCAAATAGTAAATGTGAAAAGGAAGGTGAAATCTGCGATTTATTTATCTTAGTCACTTGTGTGCTCATGAGAATATGCTATCTTTTGTCAGGTCACATTTAGTCAGTCATTTATTTATTTATTCAGGAGCTATGCCATACAGGGAAGATATGTGCTTTGGAGTCACAGTCTAGTTTGAACTCTTGTTTTGTAGATTACTACCTGTGTGAACTTTGGTAGGTTACTTAATTCTTTTGAGCCTCCACTTTTTTCAAAAATGAAATGAAAGTCTGTTTTGTATGGTTGTTAAAAGAATAAAATTAAGTACATTTTATAGGATGTCTAATTACAATGCCCACCCACAGTAGGTATTGGGTGGGCCAAAATGGTTTTTCATTTTTTTCCGTAAGATGGCTCTAGTAGCACTTAGTTGTCTTTAACCTCATTCGAAACAATTTTGTTAGATTGTATTGTGACAGCTGTCATATCAGTGTGCATTAAAAAAAAAAAACTTATCAAACTTGGTGAATTTTTGTATAGCCATTTTAATATTGAAGATGGAAGAAAAAAGCAACATTTTCAGCATATTATGCTTTATTATTTAAAGAAAGGTAAAAATGCAACTGAAATGCAAAAAAAAAAAAAATAAGATTTGTTCAGTGTATGGAGAAGGTGCTGTGACTGATCAAACGTGTCAAAAGTGGTTTGCGAAGTTTTGTGCTGGAGATTTCTCGCTGGAAGATGCTACCACACCAAAGGGCGGTCTTCATCCGAAGAAGGTGATGTTGTGTATATGGTGGGATTGGAAGGGAGTCCTCTACTATGAGCTCCTTCCGGAAAACCAAATGATTAATTCCAACAAGTACAGCTCCTAGTTAGATCAACTGAAAGCAGCACTCGAGGAAAAACATCTGGAATTAGTCAATAGAAAACTCATCATCTTCCATCAGGATAACGCAAGCCCGCGTTTCTTTGATGACCAGGCAAAAACTGTTACAGCTTGGCTAGGAAGTTCTGATTCATCCAACATATTCACCAGACATTGCACGTTCAGATTTCCATTTATTTCGGTCTGTACAAAATTTTCTTGGTGGAAAAAAATTTCCATTCCCTGGAAAACTGTACAAGGGACCTGGAACAGTTCTTTGCTCAAAAAGATAAAACGTTTTGGGAATATGGAATTATGAAGTTGCCTGGAAAATGGCAGAAGATAGTGGAACAAAAGGGTGAATACGTTGTTCAATAAAGTTCTTGGTGAAAATGAAAAATGTGTCTTTTATTTTTACTTAAAGACGGAAGGAATTTTTTGGCCAACCCAATACTTTGTTACTTGTAGCTATGTACCATTGCTAGTAGTATAAAAAGAGCACTGTGGAAACTCAGAGAAGGTAGTGAATGTCTGAAGAAATCAGAGAGGGCATCTTGGAGGAGGTGACTTTTGATATGGATTTTAAATGATAAGAAGCAGTTTGCCAGATGCAGAGGACATGGAGAGGTAATCAGGCAGAGGCAGTAGTTTGGCTGGAGGCTAGCTGTAAAGATTAGAATGGAAAGATAGGTGAGTGGGTGAAACAGTTCATTTACAGTTTGATGTGATTTGAGTAGTGACAGGAAAGTTGTACTTTTCACCTCGTTTATAAATATCTCCTTCATCTAAGTCCAAGATATGCATGTGTGGAGTATAAGCTTGCATTGTGTACTCGTTTCCTTCAAAGTGCAAATGCTCTTTCAGAATGTAAAATTGATCCATTTCAATTTAATTTAAATGGAATTCAATTTAATTATCAATTATATTTAATACATCTATGTGCCAAGCATGGTGCTAATCCCTGAGAAAACTGTAATTAATAAAAGGGATTTAACTTTGCCTCAAGAAACTCAACACATTGGGAAGGCCCATCCATTAATCAGCAGCTCAAGTGTTACTATCGAGAAGTAAAAAATGTACAGTGGAAGGATAGTTGCTTGAGCTAGAGCTTAAAAGAGGAGTAGAATTCCCAGTTGTTTTAAACAGTCATTAGTACTTTAGAGGGAATTTATTGAACATGATTTGGATAGCTTGGGTAGCTAGAAAGATCCTTGGGAGGTAGGTTAGGGAAGTGGGGCTTCTGCTTCATAGTTACGCCTTTGGCTAGCCCTGTACTTAGAAAAATAATGCAATTGTTTGTATAGTCAGAGAAGCCATCTGAGAGTGTAAACTCTATTTTCCATGCTTATTAGCACAATATATGTGTGGCTGATGTTTGACATATAAAATATGAATTGTGCATGAGCAATAGGGATGAGATGTAAAAATTTAGTTACTATACACTATATTGCTGATGAGACGGACAATTGAGTATCACTGACAAGTTGTCTCAACAGTGAAATGTGTTTGATGAAATGTCCAGTCAATGATGAGATCACGAATTATCCCACTAGAACTGTGATAACTATAGCTTTGAAAAACAACTACCAAAAGGAAATTGAAATTACCTAGGTGAATCCTTGAAGATTTTTTTTTTGATGACAAAGAGTACTTGTGATGCTAATGAGCTTAAAATAATAATAAAAGACTAGAACTTTCTGATCTTTAAGAAGGAATAGAGTATAAATCTATCCCATTATAAACTCAGGTGATTTCCCATTTTATTTTATTTTATGAAGGCTGGAAATATCTCTTCAACACTTATTGAGATGAAATAAGGCAAACATTTATTGTTTATATTCCATGTACTTGCTGCTTTCACAGTCATTAAGTCAAAGCAATATCAAAAACTCCATTTTAGCCAAAGTGGAATCTGAGTCTCATAGTAGATAAATGACTTTCCCAATGTCACATGGCTTGAAGGGAGCAGAGTTAAAATTCCAACTCAAGTCCACCAGGTTTTAAATTCTTAGGTCTTTCTACTATAAAACATTGCCCCTACTGGTTATTGAATAAAGGAATGCAAATATTTTGCATTACGTTCTGAAAAATTGAGAACAAAAATATTGGACCTGGGGCTTCCCTGGTGGTGCAGTGGTTGAGAGTCCGCCTGCCGATGCAGGGGACACGGGTTCGTGCACAGTTCTGGGAAGATCCCACATGCCGCGGAGGGGCTGGGCCCGTGAGCCATGGCCGCTGAGCCTGCGTGTCTGGAACCTGTGCTCCGCAACGGTAGATGCCACAACAGTGAGAGGCCCGCGTACCGCAAAAAAAAAAAAATATATATATATATATATATATATATATATATATATATAGACACACACATATATTGGACCTGGATCTTTCTGATGTAAAGAAAAGATACAGTTGAACAGATGACTGCATCACACTTTGATTTCTCCCTTAGCTAATACTTATTGTCTGGATCAATCTTTCCTAAATTAGGTTGCTCATTTGAATCCCTTGGGTGAACTTTTAAAAATATAGATTCCTGGGCTCACCACAGAAAGATTCTGCATTCTTGGTACAATTATGGAACGTATTTTATAAGGTTGCCTGTGTGATTCTGAAGTGCACCCAGGTTTGGGACCTACAGTCTAGCCCATGTGATGAGTAGCTTACTCTTTCTACTTATTTGTGCCTTACTGTATGTACAGCTGCCCAGAGTCATGGTTAAAACTCTATTTTTACTTTTTGTTTTTATTATTTCATGGAAAGTATAATATAAGGAAAAGCACAAGTTTTAATCTCTCACAGGTAGTGCTTTCCATCGAGAGGTCAGTGAGCCACCTACATAAGAATCCCCTTTGGTAGTGTTAAAAAGTAGATCTATTACAAGACAGGGAGAATTTTAGAATTAATATTTCTAAAACCAAGCCAAGTAATAACTGAGTCATAGTTCACCTACAATGAAGTGCAAAGGACTTAAGTGCTTCGTTCAATAAACTTTGATATTTGTGTATATTCATGTAACCACCACCCCAAACTTTCATCACCCCAGAAAGCTCTCTGTTGCCTTTTTTCAATCACCTCACACATAATCTCAGACTTTTTTGTCACCATTGGTTAGCTGTGCCTCTTCTAGAATTTCATATGAATGGAATCATACAGAATCTATGAATTTGTGTCAGGGTTCTTTTGCTCAACATGCTGCCTTTAGTTAATTGATGTTTTTACATGCATTAATATTTTATTCCTCTTTATTGATGAATAGTATTACATTGTGTTAATATAATACAACTTGTTTGTTCATTAACCTATTGATGAGTTATTTTACGAATTTTGGCTATTATGAATGAAGCTACTATAAACATTTTTGTACAAGTCTTTACGTAGACATAGGCTTTCAGTTCTCTTTGGTGAATACCTAGGAATGGAATTGCTGGGTCCTAGGATGTATGTATAACTTATACAAAACTTACAAATAATTCTCCACAATGATTGTACCCTTTTATACTCCCAGCAGCCAGGTATGAGAGTTCCAGTTGCTCCAAATCCTCAGTATTTGGCAAAGTCAATATTTTTTATTTTAGTCATTTTAATGTCATGCTTTAAAGTAAAAAATTTAAAATAGTTTTCCATCTTACTTGAGAGAACAATTTAATAAAAAATACTCCATTAAAATGTTGGACAGTTAATATCTGCACTCTGATAAACATTAGAGAACAGAGTGAAAAAGAAAGTAGGCAAGAACTATACCAAGGGATAGCTCTGAATTGAGAGAGAAAACTAGTCTTTACTTGATAACAGTTAAATACAATGATTGAGCTGTTTAGCTTGGACTTAGGGGGTTATATTACTTTTAACTCTTGATCTAATTTATGTCCTTAATTTGTGCTCTAATGTATGAAGTAGATATTAGTTGTTTAACATTTTATAAACCATTACTTTAACAAAAGTTACTATTTTTGAAGAAAAGACACATGAAAAATCAGATTGCTAAAGACCTACTTCTTTACTGGTAGTGTTTCATGCCTAGGAAGTGACTAAAATGTGCATTCTTTATCAGCACCGGTAATAGTGAGATATTTCTATTCTGTTTTTTGTTTGTCTTCAAAACCCAGTATCTGTTTTATACTTACAGTACAGTTCAATATAGCTCCTCAGCCACAATAACCACATTTCAGGTGTTTAAGAGCCACATGTGACTAGTGGCTACTATATTGGACAGCACAGCTCTAGATATTGACTTAGTAAAAACTGCAGACAGACTTACAAAAGTTTACAGTTTGGTCTTTCTAACAAAAGTTCAAGAAGGAGTATCTCCTTTCTATGGGCCTTTAAATAGTTTATTCAGAACCTTGTGAGAGGATACAGATTCCCTGAAAGGATCTGAGCACTATCATAATGACATAACTGCTTTTATTGCACACCTACCCTATGATAGTACTTTATCCATTATCACATTATTTAAGTCTCACGACAAACCTGAGGAATAGCATTGTTCACATTTCATAGATGAATTAACTGTGGCTCAAAATGGTTAAGTAACTTGCCAAAGGTAATACACCTGTTAAGTTTTCCTTGTGTTCTTACAGGGGTCTGGTTTTGACACCTCTGCAAATGTTTAAGAAGCTCTGCTCCCTGTAAAAAATGAGGTCTAGAGGTCTGAAATGATTTGCCAGTTTTCTAGTTAATAGCAGATTTAGAACTTGAACCCAGATCTCTTAACTCCTAATCTAGTGCTTTTTCCCTTATCCCACTTTGTAATAGATGTCCTTCCTATGATCACTAACCCCAGCACCTTTGTATGTTTTTTTCTTTATAAAAGATTTTATCTCAGGTGTTAGCTAGACTTGAATCTGATAAGATTCGTATGCACAAAGAATATGCTTCATCTATCATTTATCATAATCTTTAAAAAAATAATTTTACCTCATTCTTTTTAAAAGCTATGCATCATTCTATGAAGATGTACCTTAATTTATCTAGCTATTTTTCTTTCAGAAATATTTTGGCTATTTCCAACTTTCCACTATTACAAACAACGCTGCAATGAATAACCTATACAGGTATCTTAGTTCAGTGTGTGAGTATTTTTTCAGGATAGGTAACCAGAAATGAAGTCAAAATTTTAATAGAAATAGTCCCCCTAAGAAATTGTACCCATGACTATATTGCCAACATTGGATATTACCAATATTTTATTGTTTTTGTTGAGATATTATTAATATATAAAATCATATTAGTTTTAGGTATACAACATAATGATTCAGTATAAGTATATATTGCAAAATTATTACCACAATAAGTCTAGTTAACATCCATCACCACACATAGTTAGAAATTATTTTTCCAGTGATGAGAATTTTTAAGATCTACTCTCTTAGCCACCTTCAGATACACAACACAGTGTTATTAACTATAGTCACCATGCTGTACATTACATCCCCAGGCTTATTGTAACTATTGACTACCTTCACCCATTCTGCCCAGTCTCCACTCCAGCAAACACCAATCTGTCTCTGTATTTATGAGTTCAGTTTGTTTGTTTGGTTTTTAGGTGTCACACATAAGGGAGATCGTATGGTATTTGTCGTTCTCTGTTTGACTTTCTTCATTTAGCGTAATGGCTTCAAGGTCCACCCATATTGTTGAAAATGGCAGGATTTCTCTCTTTTTTTAGGCTGAATAATATTTTATATCTATCTATCTAAATATGTGAATAATATTATTTATCTGTATATCTATATCTAGCTCACATTTTCTTTATCCATTCATCCATTGATGGACATATAGGTTATTTCCATGTCTTGGCTATTGTAAATAATGCTGCAGTGGATATGGGGGTACAGATATCTTTTCAAGTTAGTGTTTTCGTTTCCTTTAGATAAATACCCAGAAGTGGAATTGTTGCATCATATGGTAGTTTTATTTTTCATTTTTGAGCAGCCTCCATACTTTCCGTAGTGGCTGCAACAATTTACATTCCTGGCAACAGTGGGAAAGTGTTCTCTTTTGTCTACATCCTTGTCAGCACTTGTTATTTCTTGTCTTTTTGATGATAGCCCTTCTAAAAGGTGTGAGGTAATATCTCGTTGTGGTTTTGATTTGCATTTTTCTGATGATCAGTGATGTTGAGTACTCTTCATGTACCTGTTGACCATCTGTATTGTTTTCTTTGGGACAATGTTATTCAGTTCCCTCCCAATTTTTAATTATTTATATTTTTACTATTGAGTTGTATGAGTTTTTTATATATTTTGGATGTTAACCCCTTATCAGATATGTGATTTGCAGATATTTTCTCCCATTCTATAGCATAATTATGAAACTTTTACCTTGTTTTATGGTATTTTAATATTTACTATTTTCATAAATATCATCTCATTTAATTCTTTTAACAACTTTGTGTTATAAATAAGCTAAATGATATGCCCAATACCATGTAGGTCATAAATGTCAGGACTTGACTAGAGCTCAGGGCTTCTGATGTCCAGGGCTATGTCCCTTATCCAATGGCATGAGACCTCCTAGTCATGGAGACTTTGTTCTAGTTGATTCAGTGCTTGGGGCCTTTGTTTCCCCATTTGTAAAATGAGGGACTTGTGGTATTTGACCCCTAAATCCCTCTATCTCCTTATATCTGTGACTCTGTCTTTCAACTCCATAAATAAAAGATTAATTTAAGGAAAATATAAATTAAGGTGGTTGCTTTCTTTTACAGATAATCCTTTTGCCTTTCTTAAGTAATCGTCTTGGGTTTTCTTTGAATATCAAGGTGTCATTTATACTTAAAATACGGGTTCTTTATGTGAGTCTAGCAGCAAGTGGTTGAGTGACAGGATGTCTGTAAGTTCTTTAACATTTTATGCAAAATTTTCTGCCTATGCAGTTATGTGCATTTTCTGTAAAAGGGTTCAAAGTTTTTGTTAGATTTTCAAGGATGTCTAAGATCAAACAGAAAAAATAGAACCATGGATCTAAAATGTTACTTGACTTTTCACAATGTAATAGACACGCATCATTTTACTAATATATCAGCTGTAAAAAGCAAGGTTCAATTATACCTGTAAAAGGTCTATCAGATTATATGGTTCTCTTATTACATAGAGACCTAACAATTTAGTGCCTGTACTGCTTTGCCATAACCATATTTCACAAGCCGTTTTAAATCTATCCTCAGTTTTCTTTGACCTTTACAAGGTAGAGAGAAACTTTCAGACTTTGTATAGACATAGCTATTCTATTGTGTTTTATGAGTGGAATACAAGTTGACAGAATGAAACGGGTACAGGTGACTCCTTTAATGTGGATCTCACAGAAGGATGCTTGCCTTGGTTTCTGTCCTCTCAAATATTACTTCTTTCTAGAGAACTGTGTGTGTGAAGATCTAATACTTCCTTTTGTATTTGGCTGGAGGAAATTGCAAGAGAAAGCTACTCTTTCCATGCATTTTAGATAAAGTATTCTAATTTCTTGATAATTATCCATGTTAACTGTAGAGCTGTTCTGAAAACACTTCAGTGTATTGTCCCAATGAAATCTGAATTCTAACAAGTAAACGCTCAAGTCAGCCTCTGCTCTGGAGATAAAAACACAGGCTCCAGTGGTGTGCTAGAGCTAGCTTGTCATTAGCTCATGAAACTGATTTTTAAATTTTTAAGGAATTTTGCCACCTGTTCGGCATCATGTTGGTAGCTTGAAATTGGTCATGGTGGGGGTATTTATACCATGAAAATAAGCAACCTCCTCTATTAATCAGGACTCCTACCCCCTGGGAACTGGGCTGTTAAACACTGATCAGCACACCCATGTTTGGTTTAGATATTTTCCCAGTTAGGATTGCATACTTTGCATATTATCTAATCAGCAATCCCTAGAGAAAATTCAAAATAAGGCAAAGTTTGAATAATTTTTTTCTTAAATTCTACCTCTGTAAAAATTCACATAGAAGGAAACTCCAGTCCCTGAAGTACCTGTGTCAAGTACTTCTCACTTGTTGCCAAATTGTAAGATGACAGAAGTACCACTGGAATAGAAGTCAAGGGACTGGGATTCAAATTTCCTCTTTGTTACTGATTTTATGACCTTGAACAATCACTTCACCTTCTGTGCTCCCGTTTCTCTAAGTGTAAAAGGAGGTAGAGCTGGGTGGAGTTTGCTAGTCTTTATGAAGCTACCTAGTATAAAAGTTCTTATTCCAAAGGAAGAATGAGTATTTATAGATACTCACTGTACAAAGAGTTAATATTTCATCTCATGTATAAAGCTTGGACATGCTTGAATGCAGAACGCACCACACAATCCCTGTTTCACTTATATGTCTGACCCACTGCTTCAGAGAGGTTAAGTGATTTAACCAAAAGTATAATCAGAACAGATGTCTGATTGCACACATTGTAGGCTTACCACCCACCTCATTCATATGTTCAGTTCAACTATAGGTGGTCGAGGGAGGCACCAAAGAGCTGCAAGCTGTGGTCCCTGAACTCAAGGAGACAAAGCAACTAATGTGAAGCAGTTGTGATACGTAGCTGTGGTTGTAAGCCCAAAGAAGTTTAGAGAAAGGAAGAACCAATGTGGATAGGAGTAGTTGCAGAACATGTTATATAAGATGAAGTGGGATATATGTTGAGCCATGAAAGTGGGGCAGGATTTGGCAAGACGTTCAAACCTAGTGTGTATGGAGAAAAGTAGGAAATAACCACTGCAATTTATTGAGAACCTAGTTTATACTGTGTGCTTGACCAAGTTATATACATCACTTCCCTGAAGGAAGGCTTTATTATCTTTATTTTCTAAATGTGGAACTTGAGCTTAAGAGAGGTTAAATATCCTATCTTCTAGTGATTGGCAGAGTTGGTATTATAATCAGGCCTATCCAATGGTTTCTTAGGTTGACACCTAAACCATAAACAACCAAAGAAAAAAGAGATAAATTGGATTTCATCAAAATTAAAAGCTTTTGTGCTTCAAAGGACACTATCAAGAAAGTGAAATGACAACCCACAGAATGGGAAAAAATATGCAAACAATGAATATGAAAGGGTCAAATTTCAGAATACATAAAAAACTCTTACAACTCACCACAAATAACCCAATTTAAAGTGGACCAGGGGTTTGAATATGCATTTCTCCGAAGAAAACAAAATGGCCTACAAGCGCATGAAAAAATGCTCAACATCATTAATCATTAGGGGAATACAAGTCAAAACATGAGATACCACTTCACATCCAGTATAGCAGCTAAATCAAAAAGACAGACAATTACAAATATTTGCTAGCACACGGAGAAATTGGAATGCTTATACACTGCTGGTGGGACCGTTAGATGGTGTAGCCACTTTGGAAAACACTCTGGCCGTTTCTCAAGAAACTAAACAGTTACCATATGATCCAGCAATTCCACTTCTAGGTAAATACCCAAGAGAATTGAAAACGTATATACACAAAAACTTATACACACATGTTCATAGCAGCATTATTCATAATAGTCAAAAAGTGGAGCTAATCCAAATATCCATCAACTGACATATTAATAACCATACAACTGACATGTGGTATATCCATACAACGTAATATTAATCAGCCATGTAAAGGAATGAAGTGCTAATACAAGTTGAAACATGGATGAACCTTGAAAACATCACACTAAGTGGAAGAAGTAGACCCCAAAACATGTATGATTCCATTTGTATGAAATGTCCAGAATAGGCAAATCCAGAGAGATAGAAAGTACTGTAGGTTGCCAGGGGCTGGAGGATGAAGGGATAGGTAAAGACTGCTAATGGATACAGATTTTCTTTCTGGGGTGATGAAAATGTTCTGGAATTAGACAGGGGTGATGAGCATGTGCTAAAAACCACTGTGAAGTGTTGTGCACTTCAAAAGGGCAAATTTTGTGATATGTGAATTATATCTCAATTTAAAAAGCAAAACAGGCAGTCTTTAGAGATGGCATCACAGGAGGCTCCTGAACTCCCCTCTTACCATGTACTCACCGAATGGATAGTTATATATGGAGCAGTTCTCTCTAAAAGAAACCCAGAAACTAACTGTGTGACTCCTATACTCACATTGAAATGGATAGGAAATGCTAAGACATACTCTTGCCATAAACTAGACCTCTGGCACAATGCCACTCAGTTGGGATGGAATCCCAACTCCAACTTCTTCCTGAGGAGTGAAGGGTTAGGACCCCACATGTAGAGCTCCAACTTTTAATATTCCCACCCAAGGGACAGGCCCCCAAAACACCTAGTTCTGAAAGCCAATGGAGCTTGCTTCTGTAGCTTGTGTCCCTGAGACCCACAGGACTATAACAAGCAAAAGAAGCTGTTATTCATGGGAGCTCAAGCACTCAGTAGGCTCAGCTCAGAGGGATCGGGCAAAACCAGTCCATCTCCCAGTTCTTCCCTGAATAGGGTCTATTTGCATACTTTAAAAGCTGCTGCCCAAGGGGTCAGCCTTCTAATTTAGCAAGCATCTAGGGGCTCACTGCAATCCTCCCTGGAGCTCAGGGAAACCTGCAGACATCTTCCCTGCTCTCCCACTTTAGCCTGCTCTGCATCACTAGTATCTCCCTGGGAGGAACTTATATATACTTCTGGCACTCCAGCTTTTCTGTCTGTTGTCTGAGGGATGGGTCCCTGGATCACCTGGCTGTAATAGCCCATGGAGATTGCATTCAGGAGTCCCACCGGACTATAGCGCACAAAGTAGTTCTAAACAGGCTTAGGAGTACATGTGACTATTATTCAGCCATGAGAAAGAGGGAAATCTTGCCATATGTGACAACATAGATGGACCTTGTGGCCATACTGCTTAGTGAAATAAGTCAGCCAGTGGTCAGCTAATGCTGTATGATCTCACTTATATGTGGAATCTAAAAAAGCCAAACTCATAAAAACAGTAAGATAGTGGTTACGAGGACCTGGAATGTAGGGAAAAGGGGGAGGTATTGGTCAAAAAGTATATACAAACTTCCAGTTTTAAGATGAGTAAGTTCTGGGCTTCTAATATACAGCATGGTGATTATAGGTGTAACATATACTCCTAAGTTGCTGAGAGAGTAGATCTTTGCACCATAAAAAAGAAATGGTAGTTACATCATGTGATGTAGGTGTTAGCAAATGCTATGGTGGTAATCATTTTGCAATATAAGTATATCAAACCATATGTTGTACACCTTAAACTTAAACAATGTCGTATGTCAGTTATATCTTAATAAAGCTGGGAAAAAAACAAAACAAACAAAACAGGCCTGTCTTCATCCAGAGGCTTATTGCCTTCCATGCTGAACTAAGGAACTTGGGTAGATTGAAGTAGAGAACAGAGAGCACACTGTTTTTATGCCAGTTCAGGCATCTGAGTGTAAGAGGATGAGTTCTTGATTTAGGGAGATGGCAGAAGGAATGAGAGGAACAGCAGGAGACAAGGAATCTCAGAGAAATTTCAAAGCGAAAAAATAGGATTTGCTGATATCTTGGACTCTAATGAAAAATTAGAAGAAAAAGTTGTGTCTCCTGATTCCAGATTAAATAAAGATAAAGAATGTAAGGTAGCTCTCATAGTTCCTAGCATTTAATAAGTGCCTGTTAAATGTTACTTCTCTTCTACTTCCTACTGCAATGACTGTTCCACTTATTTTCATTTCAAGGATCTCAGGTCTGTCTCTACATTCCCTGGCCATTCAGGAACTCCTGTGATTCCCCACCCGGGTCCCCTTTGTTTTGTACACTTGACCTCCCCACCCTATTCTTTTTCTTTTTTTTCTTTTACATTTTTTTTTTTTTTTTTTGCGGTACGCGGGCCTCTCACTGCTGTGGCCTCTCCCGTTGCGGAGCACAGGCTCTGGACGCGCAGGCTCTGCGGTCATGGCTCATGGGCCCAGCCGCTCCGCGGCATGTGGGATCTTCCCGGACCGGGGCACGAACCCGTGTCCCCTGCATCGGCAGGCGGATTCGCAACCACTGCGCCACCAGGGAAGCCCCCCACCCTATTCTTCAAAGATAACTAATGCTGTGTCATATCCCATCAGAGTTTCTCTGCTGAATTAAGTTAATTGTGCAAGATTATAATGATGATAGTAATAACTGCTGTTTCTATGAAGTAATTACTATGTACCAAACACAATACGTGCTTTATCTCTTTTATACTTACAACTACCCTTTGAAGCAGGTATTATTATTCTCATTTTACAGATGAGGAAACCAAGGCACAAAGAGGTTAACTCATGTGTCCAAGGTCATAGTAAGTAGAAAGGATGCGTTGTCACCCTAAATAATACTGTCTCGAAAGCCTGTACTCTTAATAATTGCAGTCTATAGCCTTCCTCAGCAATTAGACCTATGTTCTTGTCTCCTCTAATCCACCTTACTAAACATATAAATTTGTTGTCAGATCACATTGCATTCTGATTCTAGTTCATCCCCTTCATATTTATGTAACATTGGCTAAGTCATTTTACTTCTCTCACATATACAATGGCAATGATAAATTTTTCATGGATATTTGAAGGTAACTGCATTACTTTGGGAAACTTATTTAATACTTCTGAGCCTCACAAAGCTCAGGATACTAAGTAAATAATAGCTACCTCTCAAACTTATTTTAAGGCTTAAATAATGTGTGTAAGGCATATAGTAAGTATTCAGTATGTAGTAGTTCAACTTTTGCTGGAATGTCTGCCTATCTATCAATGGTAAGGCTGACAATTTCTGTCCTATCTGTGCACGGGAAAAAGAAACCATGGATAACAAATCCACATACTTGCTCATACTTTGTATGTGAGATATAGCTTCGAGGGAGAAAGCCTAAGAAGTCTCGTTGTAGCAATTTGCTGTCACAATCCCAAGGTTTCCTTCAATACCCCTGAGAAAGCCATTTCCATGCACTAGAAATTAGTGATGGGATAAAGATTTTTTTGGCATGAATTCATCTGGGAGCATGCATGTCAGTAAATTTTTCATCCTAATTAGGACTTTTTTCTTCCTTGCATTTCATAGAGATTGAGCTTTGTGGCCAGGGGAACGTGAAGGGGCCTAGTGTATAAGCCTGCGTGTGCACAGATGTGCATGCGTGTGCGTGCGCGCGCGCGCGTGTGTGTGTGTAGTGGGGACAGGGTATGACATGGATGACATAGTATTGGTTAAAGGAGGCAGATTTAACTTCTGGTATTCCCGTCCACTACAGGGTCCAAAAATGTCTTGGCAAAGAGTATAAAAAGTTATGGCACACAATTTTGACTCAGGAGACACTTAGGTCCAGATATTCTGATCCTAGGAATGTTTAAACACTTAGTTTATGAATGTGAATACTTTTAATAGGACTATACCAGTAATTTTGCTCAAGGGAGAATTTTCTGGGGTACACTCTATTAAACCAACTTAATCCTTTTTGTGAATTTTCTATACTGAATATATAATATATATTCCAGTACCTGAAGTATTATTGGTTCCAAGTTTGCTGGGGTGAACCAAACTTTCATTCCTGGAGGGTCTATACCATTAGCAGTCCTTCATACACTAGGTTGTTTTAGTTTTCCACTAACTTTTATTTCTTTAACAGCTTTATTGAAGTATAATTTATATACCATAAAATCCACTGTGATATATAATTTAATGACAGTTTTCTTATTTTAATTTTTCAAATCATCATAAAGTAAAGATGACTTTTTTGCTATACTGTTCTATGAATGTTAACATATATAGCCACTGCCATAATCAAGATACAGGACAATTCCATTATCCCTAAAACTCCCTTAAGCTAGCCCTCAATAATCATACCATCTCCCTACTTCTAGTCCATAGCAACTATTGATTTATTCCCCATTGCTGTAGTTTTGTCTATTCAAAAATATTATATAAATGGAATCATACTTTGTAATCTTTTGTGGCTAGCTTCTTTCACTCTGCATAATGCCTTGAGATACATTCATTATTGTGTGTATCAATAGTTTGAATTTTTAAATTGCTAAGTAGCATTACATTGAATGGATGTACTACAGTTTGTTTATCCATTCACCCATTGAAGGCTATTTGTGTTTTTTCAGTTTGGGTGATTATGAATAGAGCATTTATAAAATGTCACATGCAAGTTTTATGTAAACATAAATTTTCATTTCTCTAGAGTACATACCCAGGAATGGGATTTCTGGGTCATTTGGTAAATGTATGTTTAACTTTATAAGAAACTGCCAAACTCTTCCCAGATGATTGTGCCATTTTGTGTTCCACCTACCAAGGTGTGAGAGATGCAGTTGCTCTGCATCCTCACAAGTACTAGCTATTGTCAGTTTTTAAAATTTCAGCTATTTTAATAGGTGTGTAGGTAGGCAGTGGTGTCTTATCGAGTTTTAATTTGCTTTTCCTGATGGATAATGACGTTGAGCATCTTTTCATATGATCCTTTGCTGTTTTTATATCTTCTTTGGTGAAGTAACTGTTCAAGTCACTTGTCCATTTCTATGACTGAGTTTGGGGAGTTCTTTATATATCCTGGATTCAAGTCCTTTGTTGGATGCGTGATTTGCAAACATTTTCTCTTAATTTGTGGCTTGTCTTTTATTTTCTTAATAGGCTTTCATAGAATAGAAATTTTAAATTTTGTTGAAGCCTAATTTATCAACTATTTCTTTTAAGAATTGGGCTTTTGTTGTCATATATGTATAAACTCACCTTAGGTTTTTTAAGTCTTATTTTTATTTTAAAGCCTAGCTTCCAATAGATCACCCCAATATTTGGTCAGAATTTGTATCTAAATACATTGTCAGTAAGGCTTCTACCCTCCACTGATGGATCTGTGTTTGGGCTGGGCAGTCCATTCAAAGTTCGAGCAGTTTACAAGTCAATGCCAATTTGTACTTTCTTCAGGCACTCTCATATCTCCTCTGCAATTGTGCTCTCTATTCAGCCAGGGATGTGTGGAAAGGCTAGGGCCCTCTCTGATCTCCCCTTGTAGCTGAGCAAGACCCTCAGAGGCCTTCCTGGGGACAGACCCCTCCCCCATATCCTCTGCTTTAGCTCCTCTCTGAAGTACCGAGGTAACAGTATCTGATGCACATTTCCTGAGTTGTTTTACAGACCTGAAACCCCCCACCAAATGGAAGATGTTAACTACTTGATGACCATGAGCACACAGTCCCCAGGCCTCCTGGAGCCTAAGGATTGATAATGTTAACCCCTGTGACACTGCCCTATTACCTCACCATCAGCCAATTAGAGAACTGTGCACGAGCTGATCACATAACCTGAAACTCCCCTTTCTTCACCTTGCCTTTAAAAATGCTTTGCAGAAACCCATCGGGGAGTTTAGGCTTTTTGAGCACTAGCTGAACTTGAACTTGAACTCTTTGCTTGGTGCCCTGCAATAAATGCTACACTTTCTTTCACCACAAACTGGTGTTAGTAGATTGGCTTTACTGTGCAGGTGTGGGTGGACCCAAGATAGGCTCTCGGTAACATCGGAAACTGTTACGAGGCTTTCCCGTCAGCCAAGATTGCATGAATCGCTTTTCAAGCCCCTCTATCGCTATCTCATTTCCTTGAATCTTCCTATTAGACTTCTGTCAAGTCTCCTGGTGTTTTGCATACCAGAGCCAGTACCACAGCCTCAGGTTATCTGAGTTACTGGCTTTCTCTGTTTACTTGCCACAGACATTGCTGCCATTACTGCCAATGTCACTGAGTGTGGGTTTTTTTCATGTTCCATTCCAAATCAAGTGATTCCCTTTGGGTGGCAAAGATAATGTTTTTTGTTTTTAAATAACTTTTCCCATTCTGCTAGCACTAGTAAACTAACTGAACTGGGAGGAGTAGAGATGGGAGTAGGCCCAGGCCAGAGGGGTACTAAATTCTACTGTTCTTATCTCATGTTGAGTAGTTTTGTATAAATAAGCATTTCTCAACTTGTTGTATGCCTTTGGTCAATTTCCATAGTCTTGAAACAGTCATTTTCAGCAATTTTGTCTAGTTTTATCATGGCTTTGTAAAGAGAGCACTTCACTATTCTAGAAGTCCCACCTCCATTTATAACCTTTTACATTTTATTCTTATTTTAATGAAGTTATTTTAACTTGGGTCCTTTTTTTCCACATAACTTTTAAGACAAACATTTGACTCATTGATCTTTGTTTTTGTCCATGTAAAATTGTACAGATTATAACTTCTGTCATGGTGAATTGCTGCTGTTGTTTGTGAGCATGTGCCATTTTTCCTATTATGTCAGTTTTCCCTAGTCAAATTTTATAGATCTAAATTTCTTCAGTTTAAGTCAAGAATAATTTTATTATGTGCCATTTTAGCAATTGTCAGTTTTATTTTAAAGATTTCGTCCCACCAAAGTCAGGTTTAGTAATACTCAATATTATCATTGAGATGTGATTCCATGGTTAGTTTTTTGAGTGTAAAAGATACTACAGTGTTCAGCTTAACTATTATCATATTAATGGCTTTTAAAAATGTTGATTGTTTCTACCAGTATTATCACCACAGTATCAAAAATATCCATGGGTTCAAAAAATCCTGCTTTAAATATCCTTTACATGGCGTACTTTGGGATATGCTTTAAAAATAATTATATATATATATATATATGTGCTGATTTGATTTGGTATAATTTAAAAATGTGTATTCTTAACCTACTTTTAATAGTTATTGATTAAAGTGATCTAAAGGAGCTTTGAAAATGAAATATATAATGAATTTAAACCTGGAACCCAAGACTAATAGTGTGATCTAAAATTGGGGGGCTAAAGTTTGAGCTGACTGAGCTAAGCAGACAATTCTCCATAATAGGTCAGTGAGTGGCAGTAATCCTGGAATTATCACAATATGCATTCATTAATACCTGTGCATGCTTTTTTTGAAAATAGACACTTTTAACTTCTCTGCAGACAGACCTTTAAGGGTTCCACGTAGGTGAATTAGATCTTTCTATAATGCAAATCAGCAATTCCCCATTTCTTTTCATTGTATTTATTTATTATATTATTTATTATTTTATGTATTTATTAAACAAAACTATATTGAGCACTCTTTGCATGTGTACTTATCAGGCATGGGTTAAACCTGCCTTGTCCAATGTGATAATCATAAGCACATGAATTGAGATGTCAAGTACATATAAAATACACTGTAGATTTTAAAGAATTAGTACTAACTACTAAGAAATGTAAATGTAAAATATCTCAATAATTTTTGCATTGATTATATGTAGAAAAGGTAATTTTTTTAACATATTGGGTTAATAAGTTAAATCTACTTTAAAATTAATTTTACTTCTCTCTTTTTACTTTTTTAATGTATCTACTAGAAAATTTAAAATTTTTTATATGTCTGACATTTGTGGTTCACGTTATGTTTCTGTTGGTCAGTACAAGAGACTGCAAAGACAAGCTATTTATTCATACAACTACAGTGTAGACACAGGGGAGTTACCAGAGGTTTCAGTCTAAATGGGAGACAAACCAAAGACAATTTTTCAGTGATTGGCTAAGTGATAAAGAACAAGGACTTTGATGTTTCATTGATATGGATTCAAGTCTCTTTTCTGTAACTTACTCAGTGCGTGATTTAAACCAAGTGACTTAAACACTGGGTTTCAGTTTTCCTTACTTTGTAAAATTTTTTACCGTTTTACCTTATAGAATTTTTGTGAAGATTTAATGAAATGCTACTTGAGAATTACTTAGCAGAGTCACTAGACTATAGATAATGCTTAATAAGTAACAGCTGTTATGATGATGGTGTTAATTATATGGTTTTGATGAGAATTATGGCACTTGTCTATAAGTATGTACAGGGACACTTGGATCAAATGGGTAGACCATAGAAAGTGACTTCCAAACTACATTTTACAGGATGATTAAGAACCGACCAAGTAGACAGAAGGATAGAGGGAAAAGTGTGAGTGGCAGTGGGAAAAATCATTAGAAAAATGCATGGAGTCATGAGAAAATCTCTCCTTTCCTGCTCAGAGTGAGATACTCTACCTGAGCATAAGCAAAGTGATGTGGAAAATTGAGGCATGCCACTAGAAAATTCAGTCCACAACAACTAGTTGTGCTGCTAAAAGAAGTGTGGGTCTGTTTGTGTGTGTGTTTGTGTGTTTAAAATATCATAAGGCTTTCTAAATATCTAAATTTATTATGTAATTCTTCAACCCACACCCAGCCTAAGAGGGAGACCTCCGAAGCCAGGTAAAAAACATAATGACTTTGATTCATCAAGTAAGGGAGAGCTTCTTCTTTAAGAATAAAAAGCAGATAGAATAGACGTTTTTTTAAAAGAAGATTTAAAAAGTAAAAGAAACCTAAACATGATCGAGGATGCTATTTTGAAATTGGCTTTTGCACCATTTTCTGCAAACTAAATTGCATCTTGGTGTATTGATGCCAGAAAACAAGCTGAACTGAAAATACAAATGCTCCCAATTTAAAATCACCCATTGGAAATAAAAGAAAAAGCAGACAAAGTAATGAAAACATTTAATGCTAATAGATAAGTACTATTTGGGGGATATTTTAATAAGCAAATGTTTATTTTACTTCCTTAGAATATTCTCTTGGATTCTAGATACATAAATTTCAACCCACGTTCCCCAGTTGCCATAACAACTTGATGCATTTGTTCGTGTGTCATTTTTTTATCACGTCAGTTTTTTTTTTTTTAAACTTTGGTTGCTATGATAACACAGTATAGTTGTTAAATCTATTCTATTCACATTTTGTTCTACTGGAAACTGGTAATTTGCTTTTATTTTTCTATGAAGAAGCTCATATTACAGAAGTGTAATAAGGAAAATAGTGGCCTAAATTCTAATACAAGTTAATATTAAAAATTCAATTATGTGTATTAATTTATGCCCCAATGCTATTACCTTTGTGACACGGAAGATGGGTAGTGATTAAATATTCTACTCTGAAGAAAGAACCAACCTTTGCTGTACAGAATGAGGGAAACGGACAGTGTGAGTTGCAGTTTATCTCCATTCATGACTTCAACCAGTCTTAGCTAGAGAAAACTGGTGGTTTCAAGAAACAGTCACACCAAAACTGCAATTACTGGCTCCCTTAGTAGTTACCTTGCTTCACTACAAAATGTGAGCTCATTTATTACAAAGAATGAACCCTGGCTTAATAGAAACCCCTAATCTATGCTGACCCATCCCTACAAAAAGAGAAGATCTCTTTTATCAAAAGTCTTCTTGTCCTGAATTAGGTATTGAGTATATAGGGCTTTACATAAATTTGTTTCTATTTGTTCAGCTAATGCCTACAGTTTCCTCTGTTTTTATTGCTTTTAATGGTACTTTCATAAAAACAACTAATTACATCACTTAAAATTGATGATATTCTGGTCCCTTCTAGCTCTAGAGATTGTTACAATTTGGACGGGCTGGATTGAGAGGAATTCCAGGGTATAAGGGAAAAAAGGCAAGTGACTAGGGTCAAAGAGACTTAGTTAGACTTTAATAATTACTAACTGTGTAACCCTGGGTAATTATCTGCTGATTCTTAGTTGTCAGATCTGTAAAATATGAATGAAAATAATTAGCCCATAGATTTTTAGGGGGGGAATTCAGAGAGACTATATTCAAAAGGCCTAATATAGTACACACCACATAATAGATGCTCAAAACATCATCCTTTCCCTGAAGGCCAGTGAGAGTGAGAAGCAGAAACCAGTGGAGTTCCAGTAAAGTAATGAGTCCAGGAGCAGCCTCCTCTCTCAATCAGTAATCTAATGTTGAGAGGTAAAGGGAGCATGGCTAATTTGAACTTAATTTGGACAGGAGTTGCTGTTCCTGATATCTCAGCCTGCCCAGTGCGGTAAATGGGGGGTATGGCAGCAGGAGCCTCCAAGAAGCCATAGTATTCAGTGTCTTGTGTTTTTGTAAGGGTGTTTGTGTTAGAACATGGACCCAACCACAACCTGAGGTTTCATGTAATAAGAGAAATCCTCCTGGCATAGGATTTGTCATTGGATCTGGAGTCAAATTTTGGCTCTGTTTTGGAACCTTGGAAAAGTCACCTAACTTCTTGAAACCGCAATGTCCATATATGTGTAACATACTAATCAAAACATTAATTGAGGGCTTCCCTGGTGGCACAGTGGTTAAGAATCTGCCTGCCAATGCAGGGGACACAGGTTCAAGCCCTGGTGTGGGAAGAACCCACATGCCGTGGAGCAACTAAGCCCGTGCGCCACAACTACTGAGCCTGTGCTCTAGAGCCCCTGAGCCACAGCTACTGAGCCTGCGCGCTCTAGGGTCCGAGTGCCGCAGCTACTGAACCTGTGTACTGCAACTACTGAAGCCCGTGCACCTAGAGCCTGTGCTTTGCAACAACAGAAGCCACCGCAACGAGAAGCCTGCGTACTGCAACGAAGAGTAGCCCCCGCTCGCCGCAACTAGAGAATGCCCTCGCGCAGCAATGAAGACCCAACGCAGCCAAAAATAAATAAAATAAATAAATTTAAAAACAAACAAACAAAAAAACCCATTAATTGAGAACCTGTAGATAACACCTACTTTGGGGTTTGTTACTAGTATTACAGGTAACAAATGTAACATACTTTCAATAAATGTTTTTATTTTTAATACTAGACTACTGTGGCTGACGGTGGTATTAATAACAATGACAATGTTGAATGGCAGTTTTGGGACTCTGGCTGATTTGCCTGGGAACCAGTGCAGACTTCTGTCCTAGCAGGAAAACAAAGAGGGATTTGGGATAGCAAATGAGTGCTCAGCGCTGATTCCAGGCACATTGCATCTTTGACTTAAGTCAGTAAGGTAAATGCCTGCTATTTTCAGCCATAGGTGAATATGAGAATGCTAGTATTCTTCCAGGCTTGGTCCAGACTGACTCTGGAAATGAGAGTGCTATGTCTCCAGATTGAAGAAACAAGCCTCTTTGCTTGAGAGGGACTGGGGAGGCTGGAACTGACAAGTGTTTGTGATCCTATTCCTTCTCAATGCCTAAAGCACTCTGGAGTAACAAGCGAGAGCATTCAGGGAGTTGCATCGACTGTATCAGGCCACTAGGGTGTCATTTAGAATCTCTGCTGGAACAATGGAGACATATAAATTTAAACCCACATTCTCGGGTTGCCATAGTAACTTGATGCACTTGCTTTGAAGTGTCTTTTGTGTTCCCCCTTTTTTTCTTTTTTTTTTAATCATCAGGATTTTTACTTTGCCAGCAGTTCCCCAAATGTGGTTCACGTTTCTTCCTATCCTTCTATCTCCTTATCTCCCAGATAAATTTCTGCATTTGTTGCTGGAAAATGATTTTTACTTGACAATAATAGCTGAATATACATGTTCACACAGACATGCCTATGTGCCTGTAAGTCAGTGCCCCCGCAACATGCGTGTGTGCATGTGCACACGCGCACACACACGCACACACACACACACACACACACACACAGAGCCAGATAATTATGTTAGAAAAGGGATAGATTTCTAAAGCCTTTCAATGCTTTTAAAAAGGCAGATTGTATGTCTTAAAAATTGTAAAGTAAGTGGTTCATTCCTAGAACAACTAACTGATTTAGTATTTCCTTAGTAACTGCAATGTGGCAGGCTGAATAAAGAGTGTAATTCTCATTGCATTTTTTTCCTACACTTGATTACTTTAACATATTTACATTGTGATGAGAAGTGTGCTTCAGTGTAAAGAGCACAAGAGACTCGGGTTTGCATTCAGACTCTTGTCATCTCTTACCTGTGTGACCTTGGACACGTTACTTGACCACTCTGAGCTTCATATGAAAATGGATTGATGGTACCTTGTAAGATATTTGTGAGGAATAAACTGAGATCATAGAGTACCTAGAATAGGTCCTAGGACATTATAAACAAATGTTAATTCCTTTACATCTAAAGAACTAACAAAATGTATTTGAAAAGTAAAATCTATTTTGATCTCACTCATTAGATGAATGCATACTTTCTTTTTTACCATACATATTTCCACATCACAAAGGTGAAGCAAATATGAAAATACAGGAGCTGAATAGTATGTAGTCTCCTTGCCTGGATGTTCACCATGTACAGAACTGACAATGGAAAAAGGCATTTCCTGGAAACCTCCAAGGGAAGATGACCTCTTGCTACCTTCAGTTAGGATTTTTCATCTAGGTCTAAGCCTGGTTAGAAATATCAAGCTAATAGCATTTAGAAACTATCTACTGAAAAATAATAGTCACCACCACACAAAATTCCCCTTTCATGTAGGGGGGTTATACAAGTATATTCTAAATATGTTTAATCAGGGGCTACAGGGAAGCAGGAAAATAACATTAGCCATGCAGGCAAAGGGCTATTGCCAAGCTGTGAGTGCTACTATTGCTATGCATATGTGTGTAGTGTTGACAGCAAAAAAAATAACAAGGGGATAGAAGCAAAATTAAATTTTAAAAGGAGAGCTGCAATTATATGACACAGCACCTGCTTTGTAAAAGTATTGGGTCTTTCAGAGAGTAAGTCACAGAAAACTAAGAATAAAGGAAAGAGATCACAAGGAAAATTCTTAATGGAATAATATCCAAATCACAATAATTTTAAAAATATATTTTCAAGTAACAGGGAAAATAAGCATAAAAGAAAAAATAATTTCTCCTTTAGTGCTAGTAAGATAGAGGTGATAGGTGACTAAAAATGATTGAATAAATATTTGACAGATTTATCAATCAAATAATGTTCCACTGAACCATTGAAGAGTTGTTTATTTGATTATAATTCAGAAAGAGGATGCATTTTGGAATCTAATTAAACCAAATTAGAACCCTGTTCCTGCCTCTTGGTAGCTGAGTAATTTGGGCCAAGTAATTCAGCCCCAATAAGCCTCAGTTTCTTTATCTGAGATAGGAAAACTGAATTCCAGTGTGGGTTCTTCTATGAAACTTTGTGTAAGATTGGAAGCAAATCTTTTTGCTTCTGTGGGTCTTTTTCTCTGATGTATAAAAGGGAGGGAGTTAGTCTCTAGGTGGCAATTTCCATGAGTATACATGCAGCTCTGATATTCCTAGGCCCTATGTTCTATTTTAGTGCTGGTATTTTACTATATTGCTACAGCTAAAGCCATTAAGTCCTTTACTTTCAGGCATCTTTTGAAGCCAGTTTAGGTTGGATCCAAAACTCAGATCCTGAAAGTAATACAGGAGGGCATCTTGTAAGGATTTCAGGTCTTTGCCATGTATTGCCATGTACTGCTTGGAAGTATGCAAGTATGTATCTTCTTGGAAGTATGCAGTTTATTTGTCCCTGGAATCTGAGTGTTGATAGTCAGGTAACACAGTATCCCCAGTTCTCTAACTTGCACTCAGCCTTAATGAGAGGACTTTTTGGTTTTTGCTTCTCTTTTTTGAACATTAATGAAGCACATACTTTGTGCCAGGCACTGTACCAGGCTCATTAAAGAAAGGTTTAATAAAAATGACATACCGTGTTATTCGTTGTGAAAAATATAGAAATATATAAAGAACAAAATAAATGTCACCTACTATCACAGTATTCAGAGGTAATTACAAATATATTTTGATGGATTTTTTTCTCAGTATTTGTGTGTGTGTGTGTGTGTGTGTGTATAAACAAACTTTGAGTATCATTAGTATATATTCTTTTGTAACATACTTTTTTCATTTAAAATATTTATGCCAGCATTTTTTATGTCCATAAAGATTCTTCTATAGCATAACCTTTAATACATATATAACATTTGATCATATGACTATATTGAGTCGTTACGGAATGGACCGGTCACTAAGGATATGGACTCTGGAGTGAGACTATGTGGGTGGAAAACACAGCCACGCCTCCTCACTAGCTATGTGTTCTTAGGCAATTTATTTAACTTCTCTAAGCCTCAATTTCCTGATCCATAAAATGGATACAATGATAGTATAAGACCTCATAAACTATTGTGATGATTCAATAACTTAATTCTTGTAAAGCATCTAGAGACTAGCCAGTCAATAAATATTAACTATCATTATGAACATTTATTTTGTCCAGTCTGGTATCTGTTTTAAATAGGTAAGTTTAGTTCATTTGAATTTATTGTAGGTCACAAAATATTTAGATATATTCTCTCATTTTAGGACATAATTTTTTTATTAACTATCCTTTTTCTCTCTACCTTATCCTCCCATTATTTTTCTCCTATTGTACTTAAAATGCTTCTATATTTGCTTTTTATTTTTCTTGTGCTGGTTTGGAATGTGTTGATTGTATTTCTATTTTTTATTGGTTATCTTTTTGGCATATACAATAATATATAAATTACTCTAAGAAATCGGAAGTTATTAAGTATGGTTCTCTCTGAAAAACGACAGGAACCTTAATGTACTTTTAATTAATTGAACACTCCAGTGTCTCAATTTGTTACCCTTATTTGAACATAAAAATTAATTTTTATTTAAAATCAATGGCATATTAAATTCATGATATATTTTGTTAATTTATGTGCTCACCATTGATCCATGAACTTATGTGTTCCTCTGAGTTCACTCTTCTTGCTTATCTGTATCCTTTAATAATGTTTTTTTGGTAAGGGTCTTGATTATTAAATTATCTTGGTATTTGTATACAAGTACCCCCACTTTTGCATGATAATTTAGCTGTATATCAGCTTGTAATTTAGTAGTTACTTTCTCTTGACATTGTCAACATATATTCTGTTGTCTTTTGGTCTCTATTATTGCTGAGGAGAACCTGCTTATCTTAATTGTAGTTAATCAGCTTTTTCTCTCTTGCAGCTCTTAAGATTTTCTCTTTATCTCTAATAATTTTCACTTTTACTGCCATGTGTCTGACTGCATATTTAACTTTATCTTGGCCAGTTCTTTAAAAGCTTTTTCTATCAGAGAACATTTATTTTATAAAATAGTTTTAATTTGGGTTTTTCTGGTGTCTCCTATGATTAGATTCATATTATACATTTCTGGCAGAAGAACTACAAAAGGGTTATGTCTTTCTCAATACCTTTCAGAAGGTGTCTAAAATATTTGTCCAACCACTGATCATGCTAACTTCGTTCACTTGATTAACGTAGCTTCTAGATTCTCCAGTATAAATGTACTATTTTTTCTGAGTAATTAGTTAGAATCTGGTAGAAGATACTTTGAGTTTAGATAAATATCCTGTTTTACCCACTTTCATTCACTAATTTTGGCAGTCGTTGATCATTCTTGTTCGAAACAATTATTACTATGGAGGTTGCCAGTTAGTGGTTTTCTCATTTCTTCATTTCTTCTACACTTTCTTAATTGGCATTTTCCTATTAGGAAGAGCTTTCCCTTCTCCCTCATTTGTTGATTTGTTTATTTATTTCTACCAGTATAAATTCATGGAAAGTAAGTCTTGCATGGAATTTTGTGGTTGTCCCCTCTTTGGCTTCTTGGGCTTCTAGTCCAGAATCAGGTCTTAAAACCATATTTTATTTCTCCCTCTCTGTTTTAATACAGAGGGTTTAAAAATCTAACTGTAGAACCAGCACTCAGGTTGACTCAATTCCTAGTGATAAGGTAATCTTTGTAGATCTTCTTTTTACTGAATTGAATATTTGTTTCATTTCTGATCCACAAAGATGTTTATATTGTTTCAGATCCCATTTATACCTTTTGTTTTTCCCCTTTCATATAGTAACTATTATTCCTGGGCATTTAGAACAGAAGAAGTATGTTGTAAATATAAAATCACTGGGTCACCTTAACAGGAAACATGAATATTATTTATTATGTCTTTTCACTATTTAAGGATGTATAGGTTATTTCACTATGATTAATAAAATTGTAATAAACATTCCCATACATACATTTTATGTTCATCTCTAGTTACTTCTTTAGGATATATTTCTATAAGTAAAGTTACTGCATCAATGGATAACTGTATTTCCAAGAACTTTTATAGATATTTCCCGTTCACTTTCCAGAATTATTGTACCAATTTATATTCCAACTCACTATGAAGAATAGTACCTTTCCCCCAAACCTTTGCTGACGCTGCTTTGAATTATTGTTATTATTTTTTGTAGGCTTGATAAGTAAAGAGTGTTATTTGGACATTTCATTAAATATTCTAGGCATGCTTTAATAAGACATTTTGTTATTCTCTTGACATTTCTCCTCTTCTCTCAGAAGAATTATTTACAGCTTTTATCACAGAATTCTGTAGCCAGTTGTTTATTGTCTGTCTTCTCAACTAGGTAGTCTGCAACTTAAGGGAACTGACCCTGTTTTATTGAACAGTGATTTTCTTATGCTTGGCACAGAGTAGGTGACCCATGTATATTAGTTGAATTGACAAATTTACAAATTCAAATGAAGAAATAATTCTTAGATTTTAGGTCTAGACTTGTTCTTATTCATTAACATTTATTTTCCTCTCTAGTTTAGCATCCCATGGTTCTCTTTTTTCCTTTATTCTAGTCAGTGGTAGAGTAAGATTTGATATTCTGTAGTAAGACCAACTTAGTTTCCTATGTGTCCCATCTTTGTTGTTGTTATTAATGATCATGATGGTGTTTTTTCTTTTCCTTTCTTGCCTTCTTTTGGAGTAACTGAATATGTTTTAGAATTCTATTTTTATCACCTCTATTGAATTTATATTTTAGTGGTTGCACTAAGTATTACAATATATAATCCTTAATTTATCACATAGACTAGTATGAGTTAATATTTTGACACTACACATATAATGTAAGAACATTACAATAGTATACTTCCATTTACCACTGCCTATTCTTTGTGCCATTATTGTTATACATTTTACTTTTACACATACTATAAACCCCAAATTACATTGTTATTATTTTGTTTTTAAAAAGTTTGAAGAAGTTAAGACATGAGGGAAAAAAATTATTTATCTACCTATTTATTATTTCTGGCACTCTTCATTCTCTAGTGTAGATCTGAGGGTCCGTTTTGTATCATCCTTCTTCAGCTTAAAGAACTTTTTCTTTTTTTAATATATCTTGTGTTAAGGTCTTTTAGTGATGAGTTCTCTCAAATTTTCTTACGAGAAAATGACTTTATTGTGCTTCCATATTTAGAATAATATTTTTGCTGCATATAGAATTGCAGAATGTGAGGATTTTTTTCTTTTTCTTTCAGCACTTCAAAGATATCATTTCACTGTATTCTGGATTACTTTGTTCCTAGTAGTCAGTGATCATTCTTCTTATTGTTCCCCATTATGAAATGTGTCTATTTTATTGATTGCTTTTAAGATTTTAAGATTCATCTCTGGTTTCCATTAATATGACTATGATGTGCCTGAGTATAGCTTTCATTGTATTTATTCTGTGTGGGGTTTGTTGAGACTCTTAGATCTCTGGGTTTATATTTTTCATCATATTTGGAAAAAATTTAGCCACTGTCTCTTTAAATATTTTTCTCTCCTAATCTTTTTTTTACTCTGCTTTTAAAACTTCAATAACATATATATTAGACCATGAGATATTTTCCTGTATCTTCAAATTCTTGGATTTTTTTTTTGTAGTATCCATCTCCTGTTATGCCCATTCAGCAGTTTTTAAAAATATTGTATATTAAATTTTTTGTCTTAAATTTCTGTTTGTGTCTTTTTGCACTTCCCTTTCTTAATATTTTCCCATCTGTTTCACTAATTATGTTCAACTTAAATTCTTAAACATATTTATAATAGCTGTTTTAAAATCTTCATTAGTTAATTCTAATATTTTGACACATTTGGATCTTCTTGTGTTGATTTGGCTTCCCCTCTTGGTTATAGGTCACATTTTTCTTCTTTACATGACTAGTAAATTTTGATTGCATGCTGAATACTATGGACTATTCATTTTGAGAGTTTGGATTTTGTTATCCTCCTTTAAATAGTACTGGGTTTGTTCTGGCAGGTAATTTACTGATAGGTGAGCATAATCCTTTCAAGGCTTGTTTCTAAAGCTTTGTTACAGCAGGACTAGAGTAGCCATTATTCTACAAACAGGATAGCTCTATTTCTATGGCATGGCTTTTCTAGGTCCTCAATTTGAATTCCTGGTGTTGAGTATTGTCTCTCCCCTCTGGCTGGTCAGATAACATATCTCGCCACACATGGCCACCTCTAGAATCTATTCAGCTTACAGTTCCCCAGTAGCTATTTTATGCCAGGCATTGCAAACTTCCTCATTCTCTCTTCCTTTCTTTCTCACTCGCTCTCTTTCTTCATGAGAAGCATTTTATTAAGCCAAAGACTTGAGAGAAATCCTACACAAATTTCTAGAGCCACTTCTCTTCTAAGATTTCTCTTCTCTGGTACCGTGCTCTGCAAATTTCAGCTCCTTTAGCAGCTCAGAGTTCTGACATCAGCCTCTTCAGATCAGAGAGACCACTGTTCATTATTTGTCCTCTACTACTTTCTCAGATCAGAAAGTAACTCCAGGCAGAAAGTCAGAGAAATTGTGTGGCTCACCTCATAGGTTTCTGTTTTCTGAGGGAATCACAGTCTTGCATTGCCTATTGTCCAGAATCTGAAGTATTGCTTCATATGTTTTACCCAGTTTTATAGTTGTTTATGGCATTTGGTCTTATCCAGTACCAGGTACTCTATTATGGCTGTAAACAGAAGTCTTTGTCATTGTAAACCTTTAAAAAGTCTGTCTGACTGCAATGCAGGTGTCAGAAAAAATGAGAAAGATTTTTATGAACTAATATAGAGTTATTCCCAGGATATACTGTTGAAGTGAAAAAAGCAAAGTGCCAAAGGATACTTATAGTATGCTATTTTTCATGTAAAAAAGGAGAAATAAACACATATACATGTATTGCCTTATTTGTGCAATAGTCAAAATAGGAAGAATAAGTCAGACATTAATGGTGTTGGTTATTTACAAAGGATGATTATGTTGGAATAAAAACAGTAGAGGGAGAGTAACTCTTTTCTGATAATACTTTTTTATGTAGTTCTGAATTTTAGAAGCACATTAATATTTCACATTCAATAATAAATAATTGAAACCAAAGTGGAACATAAACTAACAAATTAGCCTAACTACTACAAATGAATGATATAAGCACCTTGAAGGAGAGAGAGAGAAAAGACTTAATTAACTTTGAAAACCCAAGATTTGAATATATTCACTAAGGTTAATGGTAAAAAGATGAACATTTAGTTAGGTATTTGTGTTTTTGTTTTGTTTGTTTGTTACAGGGCTATGAGTTAGCAGTTTCAAAACCACTTTATGGGTTTTTGAAGATTGAATAAATAAATAATTATACTGTGAATAATACACAAAAGAGAGAGGTCAATGGGACCCCTTTCAATCTGTCTCTCTTTGTCTCTCTCTATGTACACATATACATTCATAATATTATATATATAGTATATAATATGTATAATTTCTTGCTCTGTCTGCGAAGGTGGCCTAGAAACAGTGATGCTCAGTAATAATGAGCACAACTAGGCCTCAAATTTTGGTTTCTAAATACTGTTCTCTACCAAATGGAACCTGGGCTCCTTGGAGAAATGGCTGATTCCAAGGCTGGGACAAAGAAAAAAAGTACAAGATGAGCCTGGAACATCTTACTCTGCCAGGAAGTAAGAAAGTGCTCAAAACTTAATGAAGATATTTCAAAAAGACACAGGGGCCAACTTGAAGAGAGTCCCATGGGCCAAATTTTGGACAATTTGAGCAACAAAGTAATTAAATATAGTAACAGATTATAACCCATACAATAAAATGAAAATCCATGTGTTTATACTGGTAAAAATATGTGGATGAATGAATAAACAAATGAAGAAGAAGAGAAAGCTCTTCTTTACTGGAGAATGCCAACGAACAAGTATGGAAGGAATGAAGGAATTAGAAAACCAGCATTGGCAACCTCCATAGTAATAATTGTTTCAAGCAAGAATCATCAATGAATGTTAAAATTAGTGAGTGGACATGGGTGAAACACAGGATATTTATCTAAACTCAAAGTATCTTCTACAAGATTCTTATTATGCAGGGAAAATAACTTTACAGTGAAGAAACCTGGCAGAATCACCTTAACCAAGTGATCAACAGTAACATTACCAGTCAATGGGACAAACTGACAGCATGTGCCTCCTGTTATGGCATACTGAGAAGCACCCATTGTCACTTCTGTGGTAATCTTATGAGATATGTATAACCTGAATTTATTCATCAGGAAATATTAGCCAAACCTAAGTTAAGAACATTTGACAAAATGTCCAGTACTCTTCAAAATATCAAGTTCTTGAAAGACAAAGGAAGACAGAATTGTTTCAGATTAAAGAAAAGTAAAAATACATGAAAAATAATGTGACAAATGATCCTGGATTGGATCTTGGACCAAAAACTAATGACATTGGCAGGATAATTGGTAAAAGTTGAATAAGGTCCATATATTAGATTGTAATATTTTATCAATGTCATTTTCTTGATTTTTACAATGTTAACATTTTGGAAATGTGTGTGAGGGAAACAGTGTATTCTTTGTCCTGTTTCTGCAACATTTTATAAGCCTGAAATTATTTCAAAATATATTTTAAAATTAAGGAAAAATATAAGCAGTAAATAAATAAGGCCAATATGTCTGTGTGATCTTTACTTTTTAAATATTTCTCCATTTTGACTCCTTCCCTATCATATCTCCCTTCAACCGTTCTTTGGTTTCGTATTTCCCATGAGATAATCTAAATTCTTTGGCTTGATGTGTAAGACCTTCCTAAACTGGCCTCTGCTTATCTTTTCTATTTTATTTTTTGGCAACTCCTTGCCTCATGGTTCAGCAACACTAGATTCTCCAACTTCCTCATTCTGTTTTATTGTCCTGTGTCTCTGCTTATCTCACAAATTGTTTTTCCATGGTGTTCTTTGCATGTTTCTAACACTTCAAATTGAAATTGAAATTATCAGTTTATATAATTGCCACACCTACTTCACTCTAAATTCCTTAAAGGTCTGGCATAGTAAACACTATTGAAATGTTCATTGAACCAAACCTATTTGAATTTCCAGAGCATTTTATCTGTATTTCTTTTTTGATGTGCCAAGTCTTCTACCTGATTTATAATGAGTTTTGTGTGTATCTCATTTCCTTTCTTTATTTTTTTTTGTTTATGGACCACATGTTATTTGTGCTTTCCTCATGACATCTAGTCAATACCTTGTATGTAATATAATCTTTTTTTGGCCACACTATGCAGTTTGTGGGATCTTAATTCCCCCACCAGGGATCAAACCCAGGCTCCCTGCAGTGGAAGCAGAGTCCTAACCACTGGACTGCCAGGGAATTTCCTGTAATATAATTCAATACATGTTTGTGGAATGAACACATAGACTGAGGACCTTTTTTGCAAACCGATATCTAGTCTCTTGAGCTCTTTGGTAGTGGCAAGTTTTGTTTCTTCCTGTCCACCTTTTCAAGGAACTCTGAGGCCTTTATCTTCAGGGCAGTCACAATGGAGTTTACTATTCTCCAGCAAAAGAAAATGATTTAGTTTAAATTCATCAGTTGTTTGTAATGCTGAGGTAGAGTCTGTGAAGCAGCAGCATGATGTTTCCTATGATATGAAAGAGTATTCAACTGCACATTTCTGTAGATTGCAATGTTTCTTAGATCTGAAGAGGATATTATAAGTGACCCCGAAAGCTCAGCTTCTCTGTTTACCAGTGCCGAATCAAATCTCAGAGACACAGTTTTGGGTGAAGTAGAAAAGGACAGCTTTATTTCTCTGCCATGCAAAGGGGGAACACGGTAGCCTAGTGCCTCAAGAACTGTGTCCCCCTCCCTGGGGAACAGGGAGAGGTGTTATAGGTCAGGGGCTTTTGGTCAGGGGTATGTGATAATGATCAAGGCAGTAACAGTTTTGCATTCTTCTGATGGGTTGGTGGTGAGGTAAGTAGGAGTCAGCATCATCAACCTTTAGGTCCAACTGGTCTCAGGTTTACATGTTTGTGGGCAGCATACCATCATTAATCATTAAATTCTCCCACCTGGAGGGAGTTTCAGCATCTGCAAAATAGCTCAAAGATATTCTTGTGTGTATCCCTTGATGGGGAAACAGGACCTTGCCCCAAGGCTACTCTTCACTGTTTGTTTCTCCCTGGTCTCGCATCCCCTCCCTTCCCTAATTAACAACTGCTTGAAACTACCCATTGGAACTCAGGGAAGGTCATAGAGGCTGAATGAAGGCTGTTTCCTGTAATCAAAGAAATGGGGGACACAGAAAGGTTTTGTGCCTAGAAGCCCCATAGGGCCCTACTCGGTATCATAAAGTGAAGTAAAATTAGATACCTTATATATATACATAAAGGACAGAAAATATTAAATATGATTGGACTATTCTAGAGCACAAATGCGATATGTCTCAGGCTAATCTGTACAGTTCACAGCCATAGAGGATGGGAAAGGGCAGTGCTTCCCAGTGGCCTGGCATCGCAGAGCTTGTTTAACTTACTTTTTTGATTTTATAAGGCTTTTGGTCCTTGAAAAGACACAGTTTTTGTGTGTGATCCTCACCAGTACTAACATTTATTTTCACAGAAAAAAATTCCAGGTTTGAGCAAAATATTGATAGAATAAATAAATAAAATAAATAAATAGACCAAGCAAATAGATCTACAAAACAGTTAAATCTGGTGATTGCTTATTTACCATACAGATTTTAAAAAAGAAATTTACTATAGGATTCTTTTAAATAGAAAACATTTCCGATATATAAAAAGATAAATCCGTTTAAAGTTGGTAAATATTTGTCAAGACATTGTGTAATGCAGAATACACCTGTGTAAACACCGTGTAATTAAATAATTCAATAAATACCTATGCACATTTATTTTGTTCAGGCACGTGAAGGATATGGAGATAGTAGTACACTCATTGCTTTCAGGGAACTTAACATGTACTTGAGTGAATAAGATAAAATTATAAAGTTAATTTTTCCTTTTGTTTATGTTCGAAGTTGTTCTTAAAAGAAACCAAGTGGGCTAATCATTATTAGAGATGTAATGGGGAAGTATATATCCTGAGGGCGTCATGGAATAAAGAGTGCCCCATCTAGCTGGATAAAGGGAGGGGTCAGCACTGGCTTTGTGGAGGACAGGGTATATGTGTAGTCCTTAAGAAATTGGGTAGTGGTGTCACCAGAAATGGGATACCCAGGAGTAGAAGTGGGTTCTGAAGAGAAAATGATTCCATTTAGGTTGAATGGATTTGAGGTGCCAATGTGATTTTTAGAGGAAATACATACAAGCGATTGAAAATGCAGGACTAGAAATTGGAAAAAAGGTCCTGTAGATTTGAGTCATCTGGAAGTGAGTATTGAGGAAGAACTACACGAAAGGAATTGTGGAGTAACAGCTGAGCTCTGGGGGTTAAAAAGAGGAAGAGGAAATGAAAGGGAAGAAACAAACAGGTAAGGTATCATCTAGGAGAGAGATGTGTTTCGAATATAGAGATAACAGTTTCAAGAAGGAGGAATTAGTTAATGGTATGAAATGCCAGAGAAAGTGGAAGATGATGAGGACACCAGCAAGTTAGAGAAAGTGGAAGACAGCAGGACTAGGAAGTCCTTGGTGAGTTTTAACAGTGCAGCGTTCAGGGAAGAAATGACAGCCTTCAGGGATTAAAGCAGAAGCCACAGACCAGCTGTCCTTATGCAGACTCCGGCCTAAATTTATATTTTGTTTGGTCCATTCCATGTCAGCTCAATGAAAATTTTTAAATATATAATTTTTGTCAACATTTAAAACTGAAAATATTTCACATAAAAGTTCAAACTTCCAAGTTTTCTTGAAAATTCTAAACATCTGGCAATACTGGGTCTGGGTTTCCTCATTGCAACAAAAATGCCTGAAAATAACTAGAGATGCACCCATTAGACAGACCATGAGCTCTCCATTTTGCCAAGGACCATCCATCTCTTCCTAAATATTTCTTATACCTGGCTCACGTTACTTATTTTAAGCACCTGACATTATTTGACATTTTGACATCTAGATCAGTGATTTTCAAACGAGGATGTGTCAAAGTCACACAAGAACCAAGATTGCAGGACCCTACTCCTACTGTTTCTGATTCAGTAAGTCTGGAGTGGGGGCCAAGAATTTCTCTTTCTAACAAGTTTCCAGGTAATGCTATTGCTGTTAGTCTGGGGACCACAGTTTGAAAGGTTAAAGGGTGAGTTTTAAGGAGGCGGTTCAGGAGTTTAGTCCAATGGTTAGGTGCATAGACTTTGCATTCAGACAGAACTAGGTTCTGCTTTTTTAACCCAGGAAATAAGGAGTGCCTACTTTATAGATTTCAGTTTTAATCTAAATGAGATAATGCATATAAAATATGTATCTATATTCCTCAAAGCACCTAGCTTATTGTAACTTTTCATTAAATAATTCTATTGTTGTATTGTTGCTATTACTACTGCTGTTATGTCTTTCAAGAATATTGATTCCGGGAAAGAGAAGGTCAGAGATAAGAGTGATCAGGGTCTTTTTTTTTTTTTTTTAAAGAATGAAGGAAGTATAGACGTATAGAAGAAAATTACTATTTCCATGAGAGCCAAATTGATGGGAAGGAACCAGTGGAAGGAGTCATGGTAGGGATATGAAAGCATAGAAGTTCAATCAAGGTACTGTATTGAGATTCAGGAGGTATATATGGCATACCAGCTGGTAGGAGGTAGGAAAGCTGGAGATTCATAGCATCCAACTCAGCTGTGAGCTTGATAAGAAGGGAAGCTTATGCAATGGGTAGCATTATCTCCATATTTTAGATGACAAATGTGAGATTCAGAGAATTTAAATATTGTTCCATTCCACGCAGCTAGTAGATAAAGATAAAAGGATTGTAACTCATTTCTTCCTTATTCTAAAACCCAAGCTCTTTGCCAGAGGTGAAGAAACCTCTCTTACTCAGAGACTTGTATCTCAGAGGAATCATTAAAGTTGTGGAGCTACAAAGGTACAGAGTGCACCGCAGCTTGCCAGGAGCTTCCCACATAGCCTGCTGATTTGAGCCTCACTTTAAGGATGCCGATTTGTGTGTTAGCTGATAATGAAGACTGAGTAGACTGTCCAAATAAGACCATACTCTCTCGAGTCCACTAAGGTGCTGGGCCTCCTTTCTGATGGTTGAGACTAAAAAGACAGTAGTCTTTTCTTGACTGCTAGAGGAAATTTGCCCAGATAGTCCCTCAATTTTGTCAAGCGTTTATGATTCACTCCTGCTGGCTGAGGTTTCTGACTTGCCAACTAACAGGCCATATCATCTATATAGTAACAACTTTGAATATCAGAAAGTAAAGCCACCTCAGTGCTCAATCTTTATGGCAAAAGGCAGAGGAATTTAGGTATTTTGGAAGTGCTGTAAACATATTGGAGGCCTTGCTGTATGAAGAGAAATTGGTCTTGGACCTTGAGTGCCAGTGGAATAGAAAAAAGATGTTGGAAAGATAACATACCAAGTGCCATCAGTGCAATGGATTTAGTTGCAGTTACAATGTTTGGAATAGCTGAGGCTGTAGGATCAACAACTGAAATCACTTAGCAATAATCCACTGTAAGCCTTCAGCTCCCATTAGCCTTTTCTGCTCTTCATACTTGGCTATTGTTTTAATATATTGCATCTTGTACTATCCCTGCAGCCTTTAAGTCCTTAAGGCTGTGATTTCTTTTTCCTCCTGAGATTCTCCATTATTTCTGCCAGACTACCTGGAAAAAGTACGAAAAAGAATTGGGGAGTGATTTACATGTTCCTTTCGCATTTCCCTGCATTAGCGCCTCCTGATCAGGGGAATCCCCTCTGGGCTTTATGAGCTTTACAGTGAAATGTTAATGCCAATTGGATATTCAGCATTGAAAGCCACACACATGGTACACTGAATCAGCCCAAAGGGCCCCATGCACAGGGTCATTTAGCTTTTCTTCCCCACGACAAATCCTGCCTGAACCCAATTAGCTGAATCCTGGTGCCCCCCTCGCCAACCCAGCAGATTGTGATTTTGGTGCCTGTGCAACAGAATTGTAAGCGTTTTAAGTCCTTGCCCTCCCCAAAGTTCTCCAGCATGTTTGGACAGTGTGCATGACTATTGTTCCCTCTTGGGAGCAGGGAAACTTTAGCTGCACTCTTAATCATCTTTGCTCTTAAAGCATCAGTATAAAGGAGAGGGAGGGATCATGAATCATGGAGAGTGAGAGCAGCTCTGTAGCAATAAGCAAGGTACAATTACTTTTTTTTTTTTTGGCTGCATTGGGTCTTCGTTGCTGCGTGGGGGCTTTCTCTAGTTGTGGAGAGCGGGCTCTAGAGCGCAGGCTCAGTAGTTATGGCGCACGGGCTTAGTTGCTCCATGGCATGTGGGATCTTCCCGGATCAGGGCTTGAACCTGTGTCCCCTGCATTGGCAGGCGGATTCTTAACCCCTGGGCCACCAGGAAAGTCCCCATTTACTTTTAATTATGACTGGTGTAAAGGTGGCTTGCAGCTCAGTGAAATGAACTTTTAATGTTTTTGGTCCACCCAGCGTCCTATATTAGCAACAATGCCATCAATACTGCCAATCTATAGGCTGGCAGATTAAACACTTGCCTCTCTGAGGACATAAACTGTACAAATCTGCATTACTCTGGTAGAGGCCCACAGTAGGAGCCTGATAAGACCAACTGGAATTAAGCTGCTGAATGAGCCTGCACTACTACCACTGCTGCCTGTGTTAATCATCATACCAAATGTGGTAGCATATCCACCATGCCAGACTGAGAACATGGTAAAGGACTCTCCGTTTCTGATGCACAGGTTAACTGGGTATCCTCAGGTGGTTGAGCTTGACATTCCTCTTAGCCAGATCAGAGCCCTTGTTTATTGTTTGTTCCTCTGTGTAAGCATCCATCTATTCATCTAATTTAATCTTTTATTTTTATTTATTAAATAAATATTTATTGACCCCTGGAAATTGAAAAAGAATAAGATATATTGCCTGTCCTCCAAGGAGCTCTAGCAGGACAGAGAGATATATAAACATGTGATATTTATAAATTATGGGAACAGAGAAGAAGAGCATCTACAACCAGACTGGAGTCAGAGAAATCTTGATTTCTGCTCACCATGGTTGCAAAATTCTCTTCTTTCATAATCAGCCCAGGTACGTTTCTCCATAACTATTTCTGAAAGGGGGCAGGAATTTCTGCTCACCCAATCAGAAGAGAGTCAGTCACAACCAGGACACCATTTGGGAGGTGTCTTTGAGTTTATTTCCCAGTACTCAGCCTGCAATTTGTAAATTCCTCCTCATTAACAGTCATTAAAATAGAAGACCATCATTACGCAGCTGAGCATACAACTTGGTCAATATGTTTCCTCCCAATTCCAAAAGATGTCCCAGAAATCCTCTTTATCACCCTGCAAGTCCCTGATTCTTGTAGAAAATTATGACTCTGTCAGCATTCTTTCCTTGTCACCACAACTGTCAAGAACTGTGAAGGGTCTAAGATTTTATCCAACTTACAAGCCAAGAACCGAACCCTGTCACAGTTTCATGGATGCTGTCAAAAGACTCCTAGGACAAAGACAAAGGACTTTATTTGCAATAATAGCAGTAGCCAGACAGAATTTTCTTGAATTAGCCCCTCAAGCCCCCATTTCTACAGGGTAATGCAAAGATGGCCAAGCAATACATTCACACACAATGGATACCAACTCTCAGTTTAGGGAACACAGATGTTTTACAATGGTCAGTAAGCAAAACTACCCTTTGCTTTGGAAGTAGACATTATTTCTATCATCCGAAGCTGTAGTGAGACAAACATCCTTGAAAAGACAATCCAGGGCAAAGACAGTCAGTGCCTCTGCTTGTTCTGACCATAAGGTAGAGATTCCTGCAAGTATGGGAACTTACATAAGGTGAAATCAACCCTTCTATCTTCATCTTCCCTTTAACCATGTTCAGCTTTTACCAGGTCATCAATTTACATTTGAATAATCCATGTTCAAGACTCCCTGGTGAGAAGCTTTGAAATTCATAAATCTGCCTTTGAATAACTGTCCCATTTTATGCTTTCTCTTTGGGAGAAATATAAAAGTGGGTTAGACAGTGTAGTCATATCCTAAACTGACATAAACAATACCTAATAATATTTATTCAGGTCTTAGACATTTTAATGTGCATGTTAGAAGTTTGAAAAACACTGAATTCACACTGCAGAAAACAAGAAGTATTGATTTTTTTAAACTTTATTTTTAGCTTACATGTTGCAGTGGACCAAAGGAAAATGCTTCATGTACTGAGCAAAATAAAGACAATCAGTGTTTTGAAAATGAAACTGACAAAAAGACAAGAATAAGTGTTAGAGCATTTTCTTTGTTTCTACGTTTAACAGGCAAGATATTTCTTGTTTTCTGTAGAGTTTAATCTAATTTCTGGCTTTGGCCTGATCAGCATATTCGGTTCTCCTGCTACTGAGCTGACATCAACTGTCTATCATTTTGAGTAGTTGTGTATGTTCGTTTTGAGAATTTTGTTTTCTGTGTTTTGGTGTATATTCTTAAGTTGCTGGTGATCACCAACCATTTGGTAAACTACTTCACTTCTCCTCTCTTTTCCTGTCTGGTTCAGGCCTTCCAGAAGAACTCTCACACTCTATTTTGGTGGTGGTTTTCAGGTCCTATTGGGCTTTTGGGGCAATAGTTTCCCCTAAGCAGTCTGAAACTACTTCAGTCATTTTTTTGATTGTCATCTTGTGTACTTATTCAAGACAAAGAATCAAAACTCAATCAGGTACAGGGTAATGTTAAAGAGGTCATAGTGCTTTATGTGATGAAACCAAGAAGAACTTGAGTCCAAGGAAAGTACATATAAGTATTTTACTAAGTGTCAACTTCAGATTTCATTTCTCTCTGATCAGTTGTCACAAGGTGGCCCTTATTTACTATAGCCCAATGATGTAAAATGGGGTTCCATTTTCTATTTTATTTATAAAGACACCAAACTTAATCATGAAAACAATGAAAATAGATCACGAATATTATTATTATAAGCATGTATTAAATATTTAAAGCACACGTAAAATTCTTTTGGGATATCATTTCATAGGAATTACATTTATTGAGGCTTCTTGAAATATACCTTAAATGATGATTCTTCTTGTCTTCTAAATCTTCTGTTAGCAAACACAGTTGTCGTTATGGCTCCATAGGCCATCAGATTTCTTTCAAATATAGGGTGATATGTCTATGATATTCATTGAGTGGTAAATGCCAATAAAGGAACAGTTTCTCTGTGGACCAACATTTACAACCTGGACTCATCTGGCACTGCCAATTGATTGAGCCTCCTGGTGTCAACTTGGGCTTGGGATTTGGATGAAGTTCTGAGTCAGTTCTGATCATGAATTTTGATAATTACTGTGAGGAATTTAGCAAAGTAAGAAAGGTTGTATGCTGAATTGTCCTTTACCTTTATAAGAGCATGAAGCTTACAGCCAAATTTAACTATTGGCCAGTTTATAGAATGTCTCTGTTAAGGACCATTGTTTCCTCTGCCAAAACATGTTTTTGTTTTACATAGAGGATGTTATCTAAGCTATCTGAGATTGTTATAATATGCTAAATATGCTTCCAGGAAAGGAAGTCATCTAATTTGGCAGTGGCACTGTTTTTCTCCAAAAGGGGAGAGGGAGGGTGGATGTCCGTACTGGACTCATGAATACTTAGAAAACAAATTTTTAGACTTCCTGGCTGTCTAAAGAGGATATCTGTATTTTTGCTTCCTGAAAATGAAGTCATCAGGGCTTAGTAGGATACAAATGTGCCAACTTGTCAAACGGCTAAATTAAATAAGTGCTGGCAAATATACTAGGAAAACTTTTGTGTTTTTGTCATGGGAAAACATATTGCTAGCCTAGCCTATGCTATTTATACTCTAAAAGCTTTTGTTTCTTTACCTTACATGGTGGTTAAGAGATTTTAATGAGATCCTGATTATGACCGTGTTTAGTACTGCCTGGCAAATAGTAGATTTTCATTCTATTGAAAAGAATTGCAAGTCTAACATTTATGTTATTGGACGCTTACAAATAGTTCTTAGGGTTTCCTTGGATTCATGCCTATATTATATAACAAAGAGTCTATACCATTTTTTTTGCCTGGAAACCACTTGGCCAAAAGAGGCTCCTGCCTTGTAGATTTCTACTTGTCACTGCTTAAAATAACTTCTGGTTGAATTAAAATAAGTATCAGTGAGAATTTCTTAACTATCTTAAGAAAAAAAATTAATTGTATTGCAAACAAAATAGTCATGATTATTATATGAATGTAATATATTATTGTAACTGTTTAGTTCATAGGCCATTCTTCAAAAGCAGACCTCAGTTTGGAAGTCACAACTGTATAGATCTATTAAATATGACACTGGACTTTTTTTCTTCATCTTCAGAATTAGGGTGTTAGATTATTCCTAGGAATTCTTCAGATCTAATCATTCTATGACAGTCAATAGCAGACAATAAATTATATTGTGTGAATAGAGGACCCACTGATAATATAATTAAAGTATTTAAGCCAGCAGTAGCTACTGAGACCCACCCAAATTTAGGCGTATGTTATATATCTAGAACAACTGACAGGGACAGCTTTATTAGGCCACATTAGTTTGAGAAGATTTCAATAGCACAATTCATAGGCCAGTGATTCTTGAAGTATGGTCCTCTAGCCAGCAGCTTTAACATCCTCTAGGGACTTGTTAGAAAAGTAAAATCTTGGGCTCCACCCTAGATCAACTAAATCAGATATGTTGGGTGCGGGACCCAGACATCCGTGTTTTAATAAGCCCTTCAAGTGATTCTTAACTACGCTACAATTTGAGAACCATTGCCATGAGTAATAAACCTCTAGGCTTCCCTTTGGGGAGATACATCTTTCCTGTCACATACTTTAAACCAGTCAGTTTAGGGAAGGCCAAGACAGTGATCCAAGGATTTATAAGGCAATTAAGATGGAAGAAATTGCACCATACCGACTCTTTAGGTTTCTTGTTTGCATTTCTCGTTTTTTTCAGTGATCTGCCAAAAATCCCCTAGGGGCTGATTTTCCAACATCATTTAGAAACATGTGTTAGTATCCTGTATTGCTCTCTACTGTTTCTCAGTTGCCCATTTTTGACTGTAGCTTAATTTGTAAAGATCTCTTGGAAGCTATTTTGCCAGGTGGGAGGTGTCTTCCCTTCAGAAATAACAATCTGAAATAACTTTCAATTGCATTTGTTACCTGTGTCCAGCAGGGAATGTTCCCCCCTTTCGTCATACTTTTAACCTAATTTCAATATGTTTGGAGATGTTTTTCCCATCATTGAGGCTTAGACAACTGATTTCTGCTCCTTACAAAGCAGTGTTTTCAAGTGAAGACTTTATCTTTGCTCTGGTTTAAGGGCTTAAGCGAATCTTGATGTTGCCACTGGTCATACGATGTAGAAAATCCTGGAGTTACAAAGGGCAATACAATTTGCAAAATCTGTTGTAGACATGTTTTCCAGAACTGACGAAATTATGTAAATCTAGTGAGAAAATTAAAATTTAGAAAATGAAAAAAAAGACATCATTGAGAATTTTAGACCTTTGTTGAGGAAGAAATAGTTTACATTTAATGTGATTCCTTCTGTTGACTGAAAAAAAAATGCACAACGTAAGAGTTGTGAGTTAAGTTTTATTTGGGGCAAAATGAGGTCTATAGCCCTATAGAATTTCAGATAGCTCTGAGAAACTGCTCCAAAGAGGCGGGGGAGAGATCACTGTATATATGATTTTAGTGAAGGGGGCTACATGCAGTCAAGCACACGTTTTGGCAGAGGCTAGCTGCTAGTCACAAGGAGCAAATGGTACCGTTAATGATTTTAGTCTTTTTCTAGATATGAGGAGATGCAAGAATTGGGCTCATAAAATCTTCTCCTTAAAATATCTAACTATCTAAACACCTGTTCTGCCAGTTTTTCCCAGAGCACAGAGTGCCTCATTCCTTATCTCCACCCTGAACTTCTTTCAGGGGGTGTTGAAGGTCAGTGGCTGCAGTGGCTAGGGACCTAATCCTTGTAGAAGCAGATGGAAAGTGCCAACTTTTAGTTGACACTTCCTTTATTTTTATTTTAGTACTATTATTCTCTTGATCAATTTTAAATAATTGGAAGTATCTTTTAGGGGTGTGTTCTGTGTTTAAATAAACGTAGTAAACAGAAGGTAAAATTTGGAGATTTGGTCTTCCAGAGTCCTAGTGAGAAACAATGAGGATTTTTAATCAGATCATAGAAAGAAGAGAGAACTTAAAGAAAGAATTGACAGGACCTGGCAACTAAGTAGATTGAAAGTTGGGTGGTACCAGAACAAAACTGGAGATATTTAGGTTGACTAATGGATAAATAGGGTAAATTCAATGATGACATATTAATTGTAAGATAATAGTGGAACAGCTAAGAGGAAATATTTTTCGAGGAGTTAGACATTATGGTTGAGAACAAAGTATGATATCAAAAGCAGGACAGTATGATAGAGTGAAAAGATCAAAAGATCTATAGTCAGAGACCAGAGTTTATACCTTGGCTCTATCGCTAATTAGTCATGTGACCTTGAACAGATTAAATGACCTCCAGTTTTGTTTGTAAAATGTAGATAATACCTATTTTGCCTATCTTATAGGGGTACAATAAGGATCAAAACAAATAGTTATATGTGAAAGGACTGACAGCTAAATACTTTGGTTATTTCATAACATTTGGAGACATGACCAGAGTGTTAAATGCCCCTTGAAAATATTTTAAGTTTTAGATAATTTTTTAGTTGTTTGGTATTTTAAACTTAATTTCTTAAGCAGAAAACAGATTCTTGTCAATCTTGTGCATTATAACTAGTTAGTAAAGGGACTAAGTGAATACCAGGCAAATACAACAATGGATGGGCAGAAAGTTGGGTCTCTTCTAACAAGAACAGAGAGGGAATCAGAGGGTGAGAAACTTCACTCTAGGAAACATATCAGACTGAAAAGGAAGCATGGTATAGGAATAAGTCATAATTGGAAGCCAGAGAACTTGGGTTGTTTTCTTTGGACTCTTACTATCTGGGTGTTCTTGGGCAAATCACTTGGCCAATCTCTGCCTCAGTTTTCTAATCTAAAGTGAAGGACTTTGACTAGATAATTAATGGGTCCTTTTAAGTTATAATAACACTTTCACAGAATAAGGAAATTATTAATTTTAGAGAATCCCAACATTGCCCTTAATTGTTTTTCAGACTAAAATGTAACTGTTAATGTACTATGTTGAACATCCACACCTTCTGATTAAGAATAATTTTGCAGTTCAGCTGTATTTCTCTATTTACTGTCCTTGCCAATATTTATAAGGAAACTTCTTTTTGGGAGAAAAAGAAGCCATGGAAAAGAAGGTTTTTTATGGTGGTTTGTTTTAGGGGATGAGAACATTTTTTTGTGTACATTAGATACTCTCCTTCGTCCTTATTTTAAAAGTGATGGTTCTGAGTGAATCTTCCTAGAGAACTAAGGTCAAAAATAGCACAGAATCAGAGAATTAAAAGTAATTTTAATGGTAATCCAGGGCAATGACTTTCCTCAGTCTTAAATCTCCTCTTCTGCTGCCCTGATAAAGGGGAATCTATCATCTGCTGGAATGTCTCTAGTTATATGTCTATTACATATTTATATTTACCACCTCCCAAGGTAGCTCATTCTATCTGGGCAGGTTTAAGTATTATGTAGTTATTCTTTTTTTTAAAGAAAGATTTTTATTTTATTTTATTTTTAAATTTATTTATTTATTTATTTTTGGCTGCGTTGGGCCTTTGTTGCTGCACACAAGCTTTCTGTAATTGCGGTGAGCAGGGGCTACTCTTCGTTGCGGTGCACGGGCTTCTCATTGTGATGGCTTCTCTTGTTGCGGAGCACGGGCTCTAGGCACGCTGGCTTCAGTAATTGTGGCATGAGGGCTCAGTAGTTGTGGCTCACGGGCTTAGCTGCCCCGTGGCATGTGGGATCTTCCCGCACGAGGGCTCAAACCTGTGTCCCCTGCATTGGCAGGCAGATTCTTAACCACTGATCCATCAGGGAAGTCCCTATGTAGTTATTCTTATTAAACTCATGATATTCAAATTATTTTAGCATTGATTATGTATTTTCCAATGCCAAAGTTAAGTGGCAAACTTCTAAGTATCTGGAATTAATGGGGGAATAATCTTTTTTATTTTATTTCTTTAATGGAATACTGTGGTTACCTCTGGCTAATTTTGTTTACTAATTTAAAACATCGAATGTAATTACTCCTCATTTCCAGGTTGATGAGGATACTGTGAGCATCTTGTAGTGCCTCAGGGTCAATGTTCTGCCTTTTAAAGATTAATGACTGGACTTCCGTACTAGCATTGCTGGAGATCAGGTTTCTTGTTACTAACTTTGACATATTCATAAAGCTATTTTTAAACTAGTCAATCCAAATATCAATTTATCTATTAGCTGCCTCTAAAGCAACACAAATACTATAGAAATGAGATTCTGATCATTTAATATATCTGTATTTATGAGCCTGGTTTTTACATATGTTTGAAAACAGCAATATATATTCTGTTCAGATAAAGAACAGAATATCTTAGAACCAAATGTTTGCAGTTTATGGTATTTACTACCTGGATCAATGAGTTCAGTGATTTTGAAAGTGCAATAGATCACTATTATAACAATAATGGGATGCGACTTGGAGTTAGATGATCGAGGTTCACATCCTGGCTTATCTACTCAGTCAGTGGAGTACCCATTATGCACTGGTTTACCAACTCAGTAGCTGTATAAATTTGGGCCTCAGTTTCATCACCTGAAAAACTAAATTTATTTCATTGGTCGAGAATACTTAATGATAATAGGTATGTGAGTGTGCCTAATCACAGCCTGCTTAATAAAAAGTTAATGCTTAATCTGAAAACTATATTGTATATATTTATAAATACTGTGGTTAGTGTACATCACATCTTTAGAAAACAAGCTGTATTAAAAGCAATAGATTGCAAATTTCATGTTGACTCCTGACTATAACCCTATTTAAAAATGAAATAGTTTCCCTGTGATACATTTTATTCATTTATTTGAAAAAGTCTTTATTTAGCATCTGCTATGTGTTGGGCACTGTTCTAAACGCTGGTGATATAGCCATGGACAAAACAGACAAACTTCTTATTCTCAGGAATAAATTTCAAAAAATAAGAGAGGAATAAAGAATATAATTTCAGATTGTGGTAATTGCTAAGAAGGAAATAAACAGGATTATTTAATGGAGAATGATGGAAGGGAATCTAACTTAAGGAGGTCAGGTGAAGAAGGCTTTACTGAAGTGGTAACATCTAAACAGAGACATGGATGATGAGAAGGAGCCAGCCACGTGAAGATCCAGGGGAAGAGAGTTTCTGGCAGACAGAACAACAAAATCAAGGCCCTGAGGAAGAATGAGAGTGAAATACTGTTATTTGAGAAAGAGGTAGCAGGCAAGTACGATGGGGTGTAGGAAGGTGGAATGTGGAAGGGCATTTAGGAATACTACTGAGGTTATTTACATTAACTGGAAAGCAAAATTGCATTTCAGACCATATAGCTTTTTTGATTTGTGCTCTGTGCACACCTATTTGAATTTCTGTACTCTGTTCAACTCATAGCATTGTATAATAGTGGGAAACATTGATCCTCATAAGGAATATACTTGATGTCCAACAAAGTTTATATAAACTGATTTGTTAGGGAAACAGAATGTTTATAGGATGATTTCATGATTTATAGTTTACTATACAAAATTATCGCAATTTTAAAAGTGTTTTAGATTTTGGTGATAATAATAAAGGGGGAGTTACTGGTTATCAATTAGCTATGTTCCATTTCATTTATATAAGTAAAATTTACATGCATTTCTGGTCTATACAATGAAAAATCATGAGAAAGTAGGTGAAAAGTAAACATTTCTTGACTTCTGTAGCAATTTTTGATTCACTCAAAATTTTTAAATTTAATTGTTATGTTTCTCTTACAAAGAATCACACACATTTAACGTGTGCAGAATACATAGACTCTGGCCTTGCATGATTTAATTTCAGGATCCAGTACTATCCAGATATCTTTTCGTCATGGGAATTCTTTAGAAAAGTCAGTCCTTTTCTAGTTGATCTGAATTTTCTATTTGCCTCTGGAGACTTTAGAAATGAGGGCAGGCGTTTTGCCATGACCTGCCTGCAGTCTATTTATTTTACTAAGTTAACAAGCTTTGCAGATGTCACTTGTGTGCCTGCTGTACTGGGTAAATGGGGAGCAGACAGACTGGGGTGAGAGTCCACATGGGTAGATTTCTTTAGTTATTTTCCTCGGAGATAATCTTTCTTTTGGAGAGTCCATTCCTTCTGGGTTGCTCCCAAGGTCCTTATAAGCTAAGTAGGACTCATTATAGGAGCCCAGAGACAGGCCTGTCTTTTTAGGGGGATCACAAATTGTTTATACTTAGTCTGCATGGAGTCTAGGCTACCTTTGGCTAGAGAGGGCCTTTTGGCTCTGTCTGTGCCGTACTCTCAAGTTGGACCAGGGGAGGCAGAAACTGCCTCAGGATTTGAGGTATGGTGAGATGGAAAGCTCACAGATTTTGCACTCCAGGTTGGAGGCATGTAGGTGCTGTGTCATCTAGGGAAAATTGTATAATCTCAGGGAGCTTCAGTTTCTTCATCTATGAAATAGGAATTATATTTCCTTTCTGCAGGGTGTTGTGACCATCAGAGATAATATGTAACGTAGCTTCCACAATACTTCAGGTAATAGCCACTTGATAAATTACAGCTATTAGTAATAAAAATGCTTTTATTTATTACTATGTTTCTATCACAAGGGCAAATGCCTAGTTTCGGCAGCATGCAGTGGTTGTTGCAGCACTTTAGCTGGCAACTGTCCTTTTCCATTATAAATTGGGTTGTTCCAAACCAACATTCTTGCATCAGACTGGATTTGCCAATAAAAATATTTGTAGCTGCATATATCTTCAGCTACATGCACCAATCTATTTTTTTCTTACATATATATATTTATTTTACTATATATTATATATTCTTTCTTTCATAAATATATATATATAATAGTTACTATATGCATATATGGTTCTCACATGGACAAACAATGCATACTATAGGTTTTTTTTTAAACTTTCAAATTTTATTTATTTTTTATACAGCAGGTTCTTATTAGTTATCTATTTTATACATATTAGTGTATACATGTCAATCCCAATCTCCCAATTCATCACAAACACACCACCCTGCATCCACTGACGCTTTCCCCCCTTGGTGTCCATACGTTTGTTCTCTACATCTGTGTCTCAATTTCTGCCCTGCAAACCGGTTCATCTGTACTATTTTTCTAGGTTCCACATATATGTGTTAATATACGATATTTGTTTTTCTCTTTCTGACTTACTTTACTCTGTATGACAGTCTCTAGATTCATCCATGTCTCTACAAATGACCCAATAGTGTTCCTTTTTATGGCTGAGTAATATTCCATTGTATATATGTACCACATCTTCTTTATCCATTTGTCTGTTGATGGCCATTTAGGTTGCTTCCATGACCTGGCTATTGTAAATAGTGCTGCAATGAACATTGGGGTGCATGTGTCTTTTTGAATTATGGTTTTCTCAGGGTATATGCCCAGCAGTGGGATTGCTGGGTCGTATGGTAGTTCTAGGAATGTCCATACTATTCTCCATAGTGGCTGTATCAATTTACATTCCCAGCAACAGTGCAAGACGGTTCCCTTTTCTCCACACCCTCTCCAGTGTTTGCTGTTTGTAGATTTTCTGATGATGCCCATTCTGACTGGTGTGAGGTGATACCTCATGGTAGTTTTAATTTGCATTTCTCTAATAATTAGTGATGTTGAGCAGCTTTTCATGTGCTTCTTGGCCATCTGTATGTCTTCTTTGGAGAAGTGTCTATTTAGGTCTTATGCCCATTTTTGGATTGGGTTGTTTGTTTTTGTGATATTGACCTGCATGAGCTGTTTATATATTTTAAAGATTAATCCTTTGTCCATTGATTGGTTTGCAAATATTTTCTCCCATTCTGAGGGTTGTCTTTTCGTCTTGTTTGTAGTTTCCTTTGCTTTGCAAAAGCTTTTAAGTTTCATTAGGTCCCATTTGTTTATTTTTGTTTTTATTTCCATTACTCTAGGAGATGGGTCAAAAAAGATCTTATTGTGACTTATGTCAAAGAGTGTTCTTCCTATGTTTTCCGCTAAGAGTTTTATAGTGTCTGGTCTTACATTTAGGTCTCTAATCCATTTTGAGTTTATTTTTGTGTATGGTGTTAGGGAGTGTTCTAATTTCATTCTTTTATATGTAGCTGTCCAGTTTTCCCAGCACCACTTATTGAAGAGACTGTCTTTTCTCTGTTGTATATCTTTGCCTCCTTTGTCATAGATTATTTGACCATTGGTGCGTGGGTTTATCTGTGGGCTTTCTATCCTGTTCCATTGATCTACATTTCGGTTTTTGTGGCAGTATCATATTGTCTTGATTACGGTAGCTTTGTAGTAGAGTCTGAAGTAAGGGAGTCTGATTCCGCCAACTCCGAGTTTTTCCCTCAAGACTGCTTTAGATATTCGGGGTCTTTTGTGTCTCCATACAAATTTTAAGATTTTTTGTTCTAGTTCTGTAAGAAATGCCATTGGTAATTTGATAGGGATTGCATTGAATCTGTAGAATGCTTCGGGTAGTATAGTCATTTTTGCAATACTGATTCTTCCAATCCAAGAACATGGTGTATCTCTCCATCTGTTTGTATCATCTTTAATTTCTTTCATCAGTGTCTTATAGTTTTCTGCATACAGGTATTTTGTCTCCCTAGGTAGGTTTATTCCTAGGTATTTTATTCTTTTTCTTGCAATGGTAAATGGGAGTGCTTCCTGAATTTCTCTTTCAGATTTTTCATCATTATTGTATGGGAATGCAAGTGATTTCTGTGCATTAATTTCGTTTCCTGCAACTTTACAAAATTCATTGATTAGTTCTAATGGTTTTCTGGTGGTATCTTTAGGATTCTCTACGTATAGTATCATGTCATCTGCAAACAGTGACAGTTTTACTTCTTCTTTTCCAATTTGTATTCCTTTATTTCTTTTTCTTCTTTGATTGCCATGGCTAGGACTTTCAAAACTATGTTGAATAATAGTGATGAGAGTGGGCATCCTTGTCTTGTTTCTGATCTTAGAGGAAATGCTTTCACTTTTTCACCATTGAGAATGTTTTCTGTGGGTTTGTCATATATGGCCTTTATTATGTTGAGGTAGCTTCCCTCTACTATGCCCACTTTCTGGAGGGTTTTTATCATAAATGGGTGTTGAATTTTGTCAAAAGCTTTTTTTGCATCTATTGAGATGATCATATGGTTTTTATTCTTCAATTTGTTAATATGTTGTATCACAGAGATTGATTTGCGTATATTAAAGAATCCTTGCATCCCTGGGATAAATCCCACTTGATCATGGTGTATGATCCTTGTAATGTGTTGTTGGATTCTGTTTGCTAGTATTTTGTTGAGGATTTTTGCATCTATATTCATCAGTGATACTGGTCTGTAATTTTCTTTTTTTGTAGTATCTTTGTCTGGTTTTGGTATCAGGGAGATGGTGGCCTCATAGAATGAGTTTGGGAGTGTTCCTTCCTCTGCAATTGTTTGGAAGAGTTTGAGAAGGTTGGGCATTAGCTCTCCTCTAAATGTTTGATAGAATTCACCTGTGAAGCCATCTGGTCCTGAACTTTTGTTTGTTGGAAGATTTTTAATCACAGTTTCAATTTCATTACTTGTGATTGGTCTATTTTTCTTGTGATTTTCTATTTTTCCTGGTTCAGTGTTGGAAGGTTATACCTTTCTAAGAATTTGTCCATTTCTTCCATGTTGTCCAGTTTATTGGCATAGAGTTGCTTGTAGTAGTCTCTTAGGATGCTTTGTATTTCTGCAGCGTCTGTTGTAACTTCTCCTTTTTCATTTCTAATTTTATGATTTGAGTCCTCTCCCTCTTTTTCTTGATGAGTCTGGCTAATGGTTTATCAATTTTGTTTATCTTCTCAAAGAACCAGCCCTTAGTTTTATTGATCTTTGCTATTGTTTTCTTTGTTTCTATTTCATTTATTTCTGCTCTGATTTTTATGATTTCTTTCCTTCTGCTAACTTTGGGTTTTGTTTGTTCTTTCTCTAGTTCCTTTAGGTGTAAGGTTAGATTGTTTATTTGAGATTTTTCTTGTTTCTTGAGGTAGGGTTATATTGCTATAAACTTCCCTCTTAGAACTGCTTTTGCTACATCCCATAGGTTTTGGATCGTCATGTTTTCGTTGTCATTTGTCTCTAGGTATTTTTTGATTTCCTCTTTGATTTCTTCAGTGATCTCTTGGTTATTTAGTAACGTATTGTTTAGCCTCCATGTGCTTGTGTTTTTTTACGTATTTTTCCCTGTAATTGATTTCTAATCTCATAACGTTGTGGTCAGAAAAGATGCTTGATATGATTTCAATTTTCTTAAATTTACTGAGGCTTGATTTGTGACCCAAGATGTGATCTATCCTGGAGAATGTTCTGTGCGCACTTGAGAAGAAAGTGTAATCTGCTGTTTTTGGATGGAATGTCCTATAAATATCAATTAAATCTATCCGGTCTATTATGTCATTTAAAGCTTTTGTTTCCTTATTTATTTTCATTTTGGATGATCTGCCCATTGTTGTAAGTGAGGTGTTAAATTCCTCCACTCTTATTGTGTTACTGTCATTTCCTCTTTTAGAGCTACTAGCAGTTGCCTTATGTTTTGAGGTGCTCCTATGTTGGGTGCATATATATTTATAATTGTTATATCTTCTTCTTGGATTGATCCCTTGATCATTATGTCATGTCCTTCCTTGTCTCTTGTATCATTCTTTATTTTAAAGTCTATTTTATCTGACATGAGTATTGCTATTCCAGTTTTCTTTTGAATTCCATCCATTTGCATGGAATATCTTTTTCCATCCCCTCACTTTCAATCAGTATGTGTCCCTAGGTCTGAGGTGGGTCTCTTTTAGACAGCATATATATGGGTCTTGTTTTTGTATCCATTCAGCGAGCCTGTATCTTTTGGTTGGAACATTTGATCCATTCACTTTTAAGGTAATTATCGATATGTATGTTCCTATGACCATTTTCTTAATTTTGGGGGGTTTGTTTTTGTAGGTCCTTTTCTTCTCTTGTGTTTCCCACTTAGAGAAGTTCCTGTAGCATTTGTTGTAGAGCTGGTTTGGTGGTGCTGAATTCTCTTAGCTTTTACTTGTCTGTAAAGTTGTTGATTTCTCCATCGAATCTGAATGAGATCCTTGCTGGGTAGAGTAATCTTGGTTGTAGGTTCTTCCCTTTCATCACTTTAAATATGTCATGCCTCTCCCCTCTGGTTTGTAGAGTTTCTGCTGAGAAATCAGCTGTTAACCTCATGGGAGTTCCCTTGTATGTTATTTGTTGTTTTTCCCTTCCTGCTTTCAATAATTTTTCTTCGTCTTTAATTTTTGCCAATTTGATTGCTGTGTGTCTCGGTGTGTTTCTCCTTGGGTTTATCCTGTATGGGACTCTCTGCACTTCCTGGACATGGGTGGCTATTTCCTTTCCCATGTTAGGGAAGTTTTCGACTAAACTCTCTTCAAATATTTTCTCAGGTCCTTTCTCTCTCTTTTCTCCTTCTGGGACCCCTATAATGCAAATGTTGTCCCTGATATGTCATAGGCTGTCTTCATTTCTTTTCATTCTTTTTTCTTTATTCTGCTCCATGGCAGTGAATTCCATCATTCTGTCTTACACATCACTTATCTGTTCTTCTACCTCAGTTATTTTGCTATTGATTCCTTCTGGTGTATTTTTCATTTCAGTTATTGTATTGTATTGTATTGTTCATCTCTGTTTGTTTGTTCTTTAATTCTTCTAGGTCTTGTTAAACATTTCTTTCATCTTCTCGGTCTTTGCCTCCACTCTTTTTCTGAGATCCTGGATCATCTTCACTATCATTATTCTGAATTCTTTTTCTGGAAGGTTGTCTATCTCCACTTCATTTAGTTGTTTTTCTTGGGGTTTATCTTGTTCCTTCATCTGGTACATAGCCCTCTGCCTTTTCATCTTGTCTGTCTTTCTGTGAATGTCGTTTTTGGTCCACAGGCTGCAGGATTGTAGTTCTTGCTTCTGCTGTCTGCCCTCTGGTGGATGAGGCTATCTAAGAGGCTTGTGCATCTTCCTGATGGGAGGGACTGGTGGTGGGTAGAGCTGGCTGTTGCTGTGGTGGGCAGAGCTCAGTAAAACTTTAATCCACTTGTCTGCTGATGGGTGGGGCTGGGTTCCGTCTGTGTGGGTTGTTTGGCCTGTGGCGATCCAACACTGGAGCCTACCTGGGCTCTTTGGTGGGGCTAATGGCGGACTCTGGGATGGCTCATGCCAAGGAGTACTTCCCAGAACTTCTGCTGCCTCTGTCCTTGTCCTCATGTTGAGACACAGCCAACCCCAACCTCTGCAGGAGATCCTCCAACACTAGCAGTTAAGTCTGGTTCAGTCGCCTGTGGGGTCACTGCTCCTTTCTCCTGGGTCCCGATGCACACAGTACTTTGTGTGTGCCCTCCAAAAATGGAGTCTTTGTTTCTCCCAGTCCTGTCAAAGTCCTGTAATCAAATCCTGCTTTCCTTCACAGTCTGATTCTCTAGGAATTCCTCCTCCCGTTGCTGGCCCCCCAGGTTGGGAAGCTTGACGTGGGGCTCAGAACCTTCACTCCAGTGGGTGGACTTTTGTGGTATAAGTGTTGTCCAGTTTGTGAGTCACCCACCCAGCAGTTATGGGATTTGATTTTATTGTGATTGCACCCCTCCCACCGCCTCATTGTGGCTTCTCCTTTGTCTTCGGATGTGGGGTCTTTTTTGGTGAGTTCTAGTGTCTTCCTTTCGATGATTGTTCAGCAGTTAGTTGTGATTCCAGTGCTTTCACAAGAGTGAGTGAGAGCACGTCCTTCTACTCTGCCATCTTGAACCAATCTTCTCTTGGAGATTTTGACTGTGTCATGTGACCCTGTCTCTCTTCCACTGCTCCATATTATAGGTTTTTAAAACATATTTTATCAGGAAAAATAAATGGCATAACTGGAGCTGTGATCATTGTTTCAGTCCCCAAATATTTATTTTGTGCAGGTACTCTTTGTAAAGAAAAAATTTATTTAATTAAATTCATTTATTTATTTACTTGGTTGCACTGGGTCTTAGTTGTGGCAGGTGGGCTCCTTAGTTGCAGCTCACTGGCTCCTTAGTTGTGGCACGTGAACTGTTAGTTGTGGCATGCATGTGGGATCTAGTTCCCTGACCAGGGATCAAAGCCAGCCCCCCTGCATTGGGAGCTCATAGTCTTAAACCCTGTGCCACTAAGGAAGTCCCTGTACAGGTACTCTTAAGTGCAGGTACCATGCTAGGTTCCAGAGATATAGATTATATCTATCCTCCTGGGGCCTAGATTCTAGGAGAATAACCATGGGGTATATTTAACTATGAGATATTTTTTTCCCTTTTGGAAAGAAACAAAATAAAATAATGCATTTAAATGGTTAAGGTATGGACTTAATGCAAGTCATTTACAATAGCAATTTTCTGGTATCAAACTTCCAATGGTAGATTTTACTGAAAATCAATATATTCCTGGCTTGATATCCTTAACCTTAAAGAATATCAAGTAAAGCAGTTTGCAGGCTATGGCTTTATATCTTGCCAAACACTTCTTGTGAAATCACAAGACCAATTGAGCTCTATGTCAGTAAAAAAGTGCTTCAAACTGATGCCTTGTTAATTTTAAAAATAAAGGAATGTTTCCCTTGAGATGAAGGAGTGGATTATCTTCTATCATCTTTATATCTGAGGAAAATCAATGGAAGGCAACGTACACACAAAATAGAAAGCTGCATCCTAGGTAGAACTACACTTTAAAATGCTGCCTATTTACTTTTATCTAAACATACAAACATAATCCAATTAATCACATGTAATAAGTACAACCTAACGATTATAGAACATGTATATTCCACAGGCTTTTACGGCACATTTGTACTCACTTAACATTGTATGAGTGATGCTCTTTTTTTCCTCCAGCAGAGATTACATGTTTAGTTTGTGTAATGCCTGCTCTAAAGTACTTTTATTTAATGAAAACCCTTTGGATATGTTTATGTAAGCTGATTGTAGAAAGAAGAACGTTATCGTTGATTCACTCCCCTTTAAATATAATAAAGTGCTTAGAATTCTTCCTCACAACTTCTAGCTAACTCCTGTGGGTCCTTCTCAGCTCAGCTCAGCGTTCCTCTCTAGAAAACCCGCCCCTGACTACTTCATTCTGGGTTAATTGCCTTTACTTTGTGATTCTCAAACACCCCAAGTGCTTATTGTACTGTACTATAGGTGTTGAATCACTTGAGGGCAGGGATTCTGCTAGTTTGTGCTCACCCTGGTGTCCCCAGTAAGTACATACTATGGGAATGGGAATACAGAATCAAAACTGCCTTTAAAGTGCTCATGGTCTAGTAGGTGATACAGACATTAATCAAAAAAATCATACCGTGAGCCCTCAACAAACATGTGTTAGATGAATGACTCAGGGAGTGTATATGGGAGGTCAGGAGCTATGCTAGATGAATTGCCTTTCTTTTCTGCAGGTCTTTATAGCTTACAAAGTGCTTTCATCTGTGATCAGCCAGGGTCAAAAGAATAATCAGGCTTCCTCTGCAAGTTTGCCCATTTCTTAACTTTCTCCACTATAGGAAAATGGAATATAGTTCCAAAGGTACTTTTCTTCCAAGGATACCTTGTAAAATATCCATCTTCCTCTGCTACCCAATTTACTTCCTCTCTCTTTCTAATCCTCGAGTGTCTCTGTTCTGATCGTGACTTACAAAGCCCGGGGTTTGGAATAAGTTACTAGGTACCTGTTCTTGGAAATTCATTTAAACTTACAAGCTGGTGAGAATGTCACAAGTACTTTGCAAATTTAAAGTGCTATAGGAACATAAAGCCTAATTAGCTTGAAGATGAATATGATAATCAGTATCAATTGCATGTAAGATGGTATGGTTTTATCAGGGAAGAACTCTGATACCTGGGAATGCTCAAGGACATGATGTTATACATACTCTGAGACAAGCTTAGGAAGTATTGAATTAAATTAAGCATCATGATGATGTAATAAGTGAGGAGGTAAATAGGCAAGGTGGTGCTTTTTCTTTTAACATTTTCATATTACTGAACCCCATAAGACAGTTATCTAATTGAATGGACTAGAGCATGGGTTTTATTTATGCTGTTTAACTTGAAAATTATCTGAAGTTTATTACACCAGTAGGATAACAGTTCAGAGGAAATTTTCTTTTAACTATAAATATTTTTTGAGCCACTTTTTTTCTTTTCTTCTCTGAACACGTATCTGATTTGCTATGAATTTTAAACTTCTAAATTCTTTAGAAAAGGTGTTCTCATTTTGGTAAAATAATGGCATGTCAGTTTCTGAAACATTCATCTATTTAGCAATCAGGAGAATATTGAGGTAAGAACCTGAAAAATTCATGAAAGGTAGAAGAGTCTTACGTGTCCACACTTTTTTCAAATTATTTGTTGTAGAAAATACATTTTTTATAAAAAATGAGAGGATGTTGGAGGAGTGGGGAATGGTTCTACTGGCATCTTAAAGAAGTGATCCCAACGTATGGGTCCCTAGACATTTCTTCTTGTTGTCGTCCATGGTCAAGTTGACTATCTGTTTTCTTCCTAGCGAGAAGGAAGCATTGATTTTCCATTTTTATTGGTCAGGCAGTGCTTTCCATTCTGTCACTCACTTTCTCTGTCTCTTATTCTCCCCCTGCCCTTCTCTCTGCACTGCTGTTTCTTTCTGTTTCAAGTCTGTCTCTGCCTATGTGTCTAAGAGGATGAAAAAGTATATTATTATTTTTTTTCTAACATATATACTAGCTCTTTGCCTTAAAAAATTTTTTTTAAACATCTTTATTGGAGTATAATTGCTTTACAATGGTGTGTTAATTTCTGCTGTATAACAAAGTGAATCAGCTATACATATACATATATCCCCACATCTCCTCCCTCTTGCGTCTCCCTCCCACCCTCCCTATCCCACCCCTCTACTTGGACATAAGTACAGAGCTGATCTCCCTGTGCTATGCGGCTGCTTCCCACTAGCTATCTATTATACATTTGGTAGTATATACATGTCCATGTCCCTCTCTCACTTCATCCCAACTTACCCTTCCCCCTCCCCGTGTCCTCAAGTCCATTCTCTACATCTACCTCTTTATTCCTCTCCTGCTCCTAGGCTCTTCAGAAAACATTTTCTTTTAATTCCATATATACGTGTTAGCATACGGTATTTGTTTTTCTCTTTCTGACTTACTTCACTCTGTATGACAGACTCTAGGTCCATCCACCTCACTAGAAATAACTCAATTTTGTTTCTTTTTATGGCTGAGTAATATTCCATTGTATATATGTGCCACATCTTATTTATCCATTCATCTGTCAATGGACACTTACATTGCTTCCATGTCCTGGCTATTGTAAATAGTGCTGCAGTGAACCTTGTGGTACATGACTCTTTTTGAATTATGGTTTTCCCGGGGTATATATCCAGTAGTGGGATTGCTGGGTCGTATCAATGGAATAGGATAGAAAGCCCAGAGATAAACCCAGGCACATATGGTCACCTTATGTTTGATAAAAGAGGCAAGAATATACAGTGGAGAAAAGACAGCCTCTTCCATAAGTAGTGCTGGGAAAACTGGACAGCTACATGTAAAAGAATGAAATTAGAACACTCCCTAACATCATACAGAAAAATAAACTAAAAATGGATTAAAGACCTAAATGTAAGGTCAGACACTATAAAACTCTTAGTGGAAAACATAGGCAGAACACTCTATGACATAACTCACAGCAAGATCCTTTTTGACCCACCTCCTAGAGAAATGGAAATAAAAACAAAAATAAACAAATGGCACCTAATGAAACTTAAAAGCTTTTGCACAGCAAAGGACACCATAAACAAGACGAAAAGACAACCCTCAGAATGGGGGAAAATATTTGCAAATGAAGCAGCTGACAAAGGATTCATCTCCAAAATATACAGACAACTCATGCAGCTCAATAGCAAAAAGAAAATGACCCAATCCCAAAATGGGCAGAACACCTAAATAGACATTTCTCCAAAGATGATGTACAGATTGCCAACAAACACATTACAGGATGCTCAACATCACTAATCATTAGAGAAATGCAAGTCAAAACTACAATGAGGTATCACCTCACACTGGTCAGAATGACCATCATCAGAAAATCTACAAACAATAAATGCTGGAGAGGGTGTGGAGAAAAGGGAACCCTTTTGCACTGCTGGTGGGAATGTAAATTGATACAGCCACTGTGGAGAACAGTATGGAGGTTCCTTAAAAAACTAAAAAAGTATTTTATTATCCAGAATGATGATTGTCAAGCGCCTCAAAGGCAGTCTGTGCAGCAGTTCGGGAGGGATTTGGGAGGAAGGAGAGGGTTAATCATTTGCTGCTAGAATCCGCAGAAGGGAACACAGAGCTCTGCCCACGTAATAAGTGCCTGCAGGCAGCTAGTGAGGAGGGAAAAGTTTGGGAAAACTCATTTTTTGTCTCTCAGATGGTGGAACTTTTATGAACACTTTGAAACCTCCTCCCACCTCGATTTTATAATATACTTTAAATATTCAGGTTGTTTGTGTATTCACATGTCAGAGAAGGCACAAATAGGTACACAAATAAAAGAAGAAATCTAGCGTTTTTTAAGGTAAACCTCCAAATTCTCAGTTTTTAAAAAATGTACCTGGCTGGGATTTTCTTTTTGAAGCTGCTAGTCATATGTAAGAAGCTGCCCTTGTAAATTGCAAATGAGTTGAGATGTGATATATGCAGCACCGCATGCACCTTAGCTTTTCAGTCATACCTTTCGAGTCATTTAGACTGCTGGGAATCATGCTCATAATAAATAGCTTTTTATTACCCAAAGCCGCTCGCTGTTCTGGCAGTGGAACGACAGCCCTTTGATAGATGCGCTGGGTAGTTTTTTGTGTTGTGCTTACTCAGTTGTTAGTAGGAAAGACGAAGGCAGCAAAGGGTGGGGGGAGACTCTGGCAAAGGAGATCTTATGGGTATACTGAAGCAGCAGATCAGAATTCAGAAACAAGAACGAGAGCTGAAATGTGATTCTCTGGTGCTTGGTGTAACACTCATCTCCACGACAGAACTGTGTGAGGCACTCCGGGAGCCTTGCTCCGATCACAGAATCCACTTAAGGACCATGCAGCCGCGGAGCCCTGCAAGCCACCGGGAAGTTTTGCCGGAGATGATTTCTAGGGGATTTTCCGGTGCTTAGGAGAATCCTGCTTGCCTTGAGCTCTATGGAGGAGGGCTCGAGTTTCCCATGAGGGGCCCCCTTGGAAAAGCCGTCTGTGCAGAATCCAGCTTCTGCTTCTCTCTGTGTGCTATTTATCAAAAGGCTTTTCTCACCTTTGCTGAGTTGCTGGTGTGATTTCCATGTACTGAGTCCTGTGTAAAGATCCAGGATGGATTGCCTGTGCATTGTCACCACAAAGGTAGGATAGGAAACAGGGCTGTTGTTGTGTGCAGCATTTTTCTATTATTATTTTGGTCCTGTAATTAAACAGCTCTGGTAGGTGCTGCCAGTTCATGAGATAAAATGATTAGTATAATTTACTTTGCTGGGCATTTTGTTCCCCACGAACGTCTGAGGGTCCTGTCTTTATTTGATTTCAACTTCTTAAAGTGATATTGTGTGTTTGTGCAAATGAAGGAGAATTTGCCTATGTGTTTTTTTTTTTAATGTCAGGATTTGCTTTTGCATCTATTTATATCTCAATATTAAAATATCTGTAGTAGTAGTGTAGCTTACACGTCATTTTAACATAATGTATCAGGGTAGTCTTTCTGAGTTTGATAATTAGCTTTTCATTTAAAAACCATGTCTTGTATGCTTGAAGAAGCCAATCAGCTTTACTGTGGCTTGACATATTGTTTCTGATTGGAGAATTCTGATATTCTGCATTTTAGTGATTTTTTTAAAGGAAAAATTCTTTAGACTCTGATTTGAAACAAACAAACACAATATTTAATGTTGAAATGAGTCTATTTTGATTAGAAGCAAATGAAGTATTTGTCTTATCAGAAATAGAAACAAAAGTGGGAGTAGAATAAAATCAATACGCAATTCTTTTATGGGTTTACAGAAAACAGCTAAAAATTTCAAACACATTTTATGTTATTCTGTCATCAGTCCTGAATAATGTATTTAAATTTTATCATCACTGGTTATTTGAATAGAAATTACTATTATTTTTGGAAAAAACTAATTAAAAGACTTCTGTTCATTAGCTCGCTTTACATTTTGCATGTAAGCATAATATGAGTTAATTCGAGCTGTATCTTTTAGTTTCTCACATTGATTGGACATCCATTAAACACAACAAAATCAATAGCTTAGTGCCTGAGACTCATTAAGTATAGATTTCCCACTGTGATCTCCTTTCATCACTGAAGAAAGATTATTTAATTTTGAATCCACCAACCAAGTTCTCCATAGTATGACCTTAAATATTTTACTTTTATAGATTATATTTCAGAAAATCTTAAGGGATATCTTCCTGTAGGACCTAGTATCACATGGCAGCTTCAGTTGGTGTTAATAGACTTGAAGCCTAAAAACTTCTAGTTGGGTTAGTTGACCAGGCCTCAAAGTTAGATGAATACCTTATTTTATTTTAAAAATTGCCAAGCATCTCAGTGAATTTTTCTAGCTGTCAGTAAAAAGAAACTAAAGTAAATTTAAAAAGAAAAAAAAAGCTAATTGGCAACTTGTATTTCCTTATATAATCCAGGAAAACAGTCTCTTAAATATGTTTTACTCTTCCTTAGGTGTTACACTCGGTATTACTTTTCTTGAGAGAATACTGTCAAATCTGACCTACATGGATTTCATAATTATTTCAAAATCATAATAATTGAAGATACTATGTAAAACATAATTAGTACTTTAAAAATGTTTTAAAAGGTTATTAATTAGAACTCAAAACTGGAAGTCTGTTGCAGTTAACAGATTAAGTCAACAGTGAAATCTGAGTTTCCTCAATTTGGAAAACATGATCTAATTAAAAAATGTGTCATGCTATATATCGACTTATCAAAATATTAATGACTACAGGTATAAGGTAAGAAATACTATTACTCTGCCTTAAATGCTGTATCAGAGATAAATGTCATTATTCCAGTATTTTGATTTATCATGTAAATTATACAATTCAACAGGACAAATACCCATGAATTTTCTGAATTAATTATATTCATGACTATTTCTAGGGTGGCATATGTAACATCTTTATAAAACAAACATACTTACAACAAAGTTATATTATGATGTTTAAATGGTAAATAATGCATGGTTGATTTAAAACCTGCATATAGGTGAGGAGTTATCCTAGAGGACTTCAGAATGCAAATCCTGTTCACCTCACCCACCTTCATTGATACTCTTTTTTCCAAAGTGGCCATGTACTTGGGATACCCTTGTTCCACTTTCCTGGGACTCTTTGACAGGAAACTTGCCAACAACTTGGAAATTTTAATTCTGTCTCTGTTAAGCCCCTATCACTTCATTCTCCAGTAATGAGTCCACCTTCTAGCAGCTCTGGCTGAGACGCTTTCTTCAAGTTTTGCTTTGTGGAAACTTTCAGTAAGACTGGAACTGCTAACTAACTACCCTGATCTCTCCCAGGCTGTACCTCATCTGTGACAGATCTCAGTTATCACAGCTGACCACCACCCCCATCAAAGATTTCAGTGACAGGAAACATAAATACTTCCACTGGTTCTCTTCTTTCCTTCCCATCTTGGCATGAAACATACTTCCTGTCCTCTTAGATCCTTCTATGACCTCTCGGCCCTCTCCATTCTCCCATTCCCTTCTATCACACACAGTGTAGAAATAAATTCCTCTTCATGTCTTTGCTCCATATTCTTAAGAATAATTGAAGATTAATGAAAGGAGAGATTATGACAAATCAAGACAAAGCACTGCATAATGGCAATATAAAAGGATCTATTAGGCATACCAGAGAAGTGTTTTTCATTTTAGTTTTTCTGCATGTAAAAAGAAGGAAATGATTATGACATGTTTCATAATAATCTAGCCCCCCTGATAAAAAAAATCTTACCCTAGATCTCACCCATAAGACTCAGATTGCTTAAGGTCTTAAGGGCTCCAGTCTGATCAGACTGTTTTGCAGACCCCCACAGATTTGAAGTAAGATATTTTAGGCCAGAAAATCATCAGAGCAACCCAAAACACAGATTTCTGTCACATGGATCCCAAGGTCTTTTCAGATGTTAAGATAACTCACTTTTATAAGAAGATTGAATCATCTCTTTTATTGGAATGTTTCTGCCCAGTTTCAGTTTTAACTGTTTTGTCATAAATGTCACTACTGAGAAAAGAGAAGTGACAGGACTTAGTGTGAAGAGCAGGGCTCTGGAGCAAGACTTGGATTTAACTTGTTGTTCTTACACTTATTGGCTTTAGGACTTGGATAAGTTTTTTAACTTCCCTGAGCCTTGATTTCCTCATCTGTGAGAAAAACATGATATTACCTATAAGTAAGTGATGTTGCCATAAAGTATTAAAAGTACCCAGCACAATTCCTGGCATAATGAAATAATTAACTATAGGGTAATTTATTGATCAACTCACAAGTTATATCTTTAATCTATCCCTTTCTTTGGATGTGGTCATTGAGGAAAATGAGATCATCCCAATAATATTGATTAAACACAATTTGGTAACTACTATAATGTTTTATAGAGTGGACATTTCTTACATGTTTTGAATAATTAAAATATAATAATCCCAATAATTCTGACAACTAGAATACAAGGAAAATAATGTTAGACTATGTTAAGACAGAAACATGCTGTTAGATGATTGGTCAATAGGAAAGCAGTTCTGGATAGCAGGCAGAATATTCTGGGCTAAATTTAATAAAATGCGAGCAGTTGGTAGAATTTTTCTTTTGCTATGTAGGAATGCTCAAGTATCATATGTACTAGCATATGGGATTTGATACAAGCACAGAAGAAATGTGGAACTGTGAAAAAAAATCAAAGTAAATCTGTACTTTGTAACTTTGGGCACCTAGAGGCATCTGGGCATCAGTGTCCTTGTGCCTGTGAAACAAATGTATTTTAATGTATCTCTGAGGTTCTTCCTTTTCTATCCTAATCTAATATTCTTCTAAAGTATATTATTTCTACAAATAAAATTATTCATGTACACTAAGTTTCTTAAAAAGTAGTAGTGGGTGAATTATAAATTGGTATTTCAGGTGTCCATAAACCAAACTTATAAACATTTTTAAAAAGTTTTTAAAAATCTACAAAGACAATTGCAATATGCTATGTTGAATTACTCCTGTATTTTTTTTTTTTTTCCGGTACGCGGGCCTCTCACTGTTGTGGCCTCTCCCGTTGCGGAGCACAGGCTCCGGACGCGCAGGTTCAGCAGCCATGGCTCACGGGCCCAGCCGCTCCGCGGCATGTGGGATCTTCCCGGACCGGGGAACGAACCCGTGTCCCCTGCATCGGCAGGCGGACTCTCAACCACTGCGCCACCAGGGAAGCCCACTCCTGTATTTTTTAAAATAAAGTCATGATGGTACTATTAATATTTAATATGTGTAACAGGTTGATGTGCATAATAAAATTCAAATATCAGAATGAAAAGTGGACCAGACAGCATAAAAGAAGCCTTTATTGATATTAATACTACATCTATTCTGCAAATAAGATATCACTTTTCGTATTTGTCAACCAACCATCTTTTATAAGAATTAGAGTCGTTGAGAATTTCTAAAAGGAAATCAAAGTTGTTGCTGGGCATTTAAAAGATATTTTTGTTAATGCTAATAAGTATTATATTATTTATCATTTTTAATAGAAAAAAGTGACATGTACTCATAAATGTGTTCATCATAGAGGTATTTAAAACTATAGTTTTTTTGGGGGGGGGTGGACTAAAATTATATTTATTTTCCGACAGAGCTTTACATACAGAAAATGAAACAAATCACCAAGGCAACAAATGGTTGACCTGAGTGGCCCAGTCTTCATCAACAAAGCTATTTATTAATGCAGGTGTATAGTTGCATCTGCTTTCATGGTAAAACAGCACATCCATTCATTCATTTTATTCATTGAACAAGTATCTATCGAATGCCTAATATGTACCTGACATATTGGAAGTCATGGGGATATAATGAACAATCTGTTCTCATGGAACTTTTAGTCTAATGGGGAAAATAGCCAGTTATAGAAATAACAGTGTGTGAAAGGAGGTGAATGTAGGGTGCTGTGAAATGAGCACAGAGGTACCTAAAGAATCTGGTGTGCTTGGTTGCAGGGTAGGTTGGGATTTCATATCAGGAAAGGGTTTTCTGAGGAAGTGACAGACTGATATGAAGAATGGAGGGCACAATGAGGGGGAAAGAGTGTTGTAGGCCAAGTCCCAGAAATGATAGATAGCTGGAAGAGAGAAAAGTAAGTGAGAGAACGGCACATTCAAGGAAAGGGAGGTCAGTGTGGCTCGGATGTAAGGTATCCAATGTAAGTAGCAAGATACAAAGGATGCAGACATAGGTAGGGGCCCAGTCATAAATATCAAGTTGAAATACTGTCTTAAAGGAAATAGGATTTTCCTTCCATCATTAACACTGGTCCCAAATCCCAGTTTGCCCTGACTTCTCACCTATTTCGTTTCTCTGATTTGAGCTCTCTCCTTCCGTTTTCTGCCACACCCCCCTTTGCGCATCCTTATGCCTGTTCAGTAAAAACAGTGGTTTCACCTTTCACTAGCTGGATGACCTTCTCTGAAATGCAGTTTTCTCTTCTATAAAATTGCACCTATCTTACAGGGTTGTTTTGACAATTCAGTTAGACAAGAACTATAAAGTACTTAGCATATTACCTTGTAAGGGGTAGGTGCACTGTTTTCTGCTGAGGGCCACAGTCTCCCTCTTCTTATCTTGTTTTGATGCTCTTCTCGTACCTAACCTGCCAGTGACACTGGTTCTGATACCTATCATCTCAACCAAGCATCTGCAAGGTGGCAAGTCCACTAAACAGAGATTGGAGCAGGGGGCTTAATGGACCAGGAAAAATCTACTGGGGGGCAGAGAAAGGGAGACATACAGCTAATAGTAGGGAAATTTTAATAAACTCTGGCCTTTTTGTATAGAAAAGTAGGAGAAGAGCCAATGTGAAGAGATTTCATGACTATATTAGTAACCTGGTATTAACCATTTTAATTGCATAAAACACTTTAGCATATGAATTCCATTAATATAATAGCTTAAATTTCCTTTATTAAGTATTCCATACGGCTGCCAGAATGATCAACCTAATACACAAATCCAACGGCACAACTCTCACGTGGAGGCCCTGCGATAGCACCCTATTCAACTCAAGATGAGTGATTGTCCAAATCCTTACCTTAGTATGCAGGTCTCCCTTGACCTGGCACCTCAATTCCTCCCCTGTCTTATCTTCCATCATTCCACCTTGTATTTTATACTCCGAGAATGTTAAAAAGGCATGGGTCAGACTACTTCTTTTATCTATGTTACCTTCCCTGTCCTTCATTAAACTAATTGGCACGTTGGCCTTGTTGGCTCCCCTCTGTGTTTTGAGAGTATCAGCCATGTTTCTGCTTTGGAGACTTGTACTTGTTACTCCTCTGTCTAGATGGCACCATCCATCTGTCTAAATGCTATTCAGGTCTGACTGTACGTACATGCCACAACCTTTCCTAAAATCTCCAGTTAGATTTTCTTTTTTTGTGTGTGGTACGCGGGCCTCTCACTGTTGTGGCCTCTCCTGTTGCGGGGCACAGGCTCCGGACGTGCAGGCTCAGTGGCCATGGCTCACGGGCCCAGCCTCTCCGTGGCATGTGGAATCTTCCCGGACCGGGGCACGAACCCATGTCCCCTGCATCGGCAGGCTGACTCTCAACCACTGCGCCACCAGGGAAGCCCTCCAGTTAGATTTTATATTCTTGGTATCCACTCTCATATTGTCCCATATTTCTGCTTGCCACAATTCATAATTATACCCTGATTTGTGTGATTATTTTCTCAGTGTCTGCCTCTAGACAGAAGCTCCATGAGGGAAGAGACTACATCTATTTTTCTCATGTTTGTATACATAATATCTGGAACATATTCGGACACACTGAAAGAGCTTGATGGATTTAATTAACTCATTTACTCCTCAGACCAACTCAATGAAGTAAAATCCTCCACATCTTAACAATGAGGCCTGTTTACACAACTGAGCAGTTTCATAGTGGGGATTCAAACCCAGATCTTTGTTACTGATGTCCATGCTCCTATCCACTATCATTGTCTCCTGGTTAAATCACTTCAAGGTTATTATTTAGTTAAAACATACCCTTGATACTATATTTTGGATTTTGTTCCTTCTCAACCTGAACATCTAATTAAATAAGAATAATGCACCCTCATAATGGTTTATCATTATGGTTAAAGTTATTCGTAATTAGTTGTAGATTTGTAGTTTTTTGGACACATATTCGTAGCCTATAAAAATAAACTTTTAGAAATGAAATAAAATGTATCGTATGAATCACACCAGTCATCTGTTAATACATCTGTAGTAAATAGTCTTTCCTGCCAAACCCGATTACCAGGATGTTATTCACAACGTCAACCCTTTTTGACACTGTGAGTAAAAGCTACATGTGCTGTGAAGAGCTGTGAGTTTGAGAGGATTATCCTTTATGAGACTTTTAGGTAAATCTTACTTTATGAGACAAGTGTGGGTTTGCAAAGGAAACAAGTACAAATCAAATTTTGCAAATCAAATAATATTTAAATTATATCTGTATAATAACCATATTATATGTTTTCAAAAATTTTAAAAATTGCATAACTGTCTTTATAAGATACAAAAGAATTCATCACTTCCCTTTATTATTTACCCATTATTTCATCTGAATGTTTGTAGTAAGATTATCTTAAAGCAGATTACCAATGATTAACTTGCCTGAGAGCTGTCTCATTGCATGTACGTATGTTTCACCAAAGGCAATTTGGGAATGTGCATTGGACCAAGGTTCAGAAATTAAAGTTATAGATGTGGGTTTGCCATTTATTATATTAGTAAACTTAGTCAATTCAGTTTACTCTCCCTGAGTGTTATCTTCTCAAGTCTGAAATGGGGATAATGACACTGGCTTATGAGTACTTCCTTCACAGGATTATTGTACAGAATCAAATGAGTTTATTTAAAAAAATATAAAATACTGTATACATGGACAGGATCACTAAAATTATTGAAAGCAGGAAATCCTAGAGGAAACTGAGATCTTTTATTACCATTAGCATTACTGTATGTTGCAAAAAATGAGAGCTGTATCCATATATGTGTTAGGACTAATTTTATGTTAATTACAGTGACCCAAACAAATTGGCCTGACAGGTCTAGGATCCCTCAGAGAACTAGGTACTGGACATTTGGACAGCAGCTGGCATCCACAACTGAATTTGGCTTAGAGTGGCTGCATAGTATAGGGTTTGAAAGCATAGTCTTTGGAGTCAGACAGATTCTTGCTGGAGTCCTAGGTCTGCCAGTTATTAGTTCTCTTGTCTGGGCCAAATTATGTAATCTAAATCTCAGTTTCCTTATCTGTAAAATGAGATAATAATAAGCACTTCGAGGGGTTGTTGTGAGGATTAAATACAATATTCATTGCCTCCACAAATATTTACTGAGTGCATACATGTTCCAGACAGTACTGTAAGCAGTAGAGATATAACAGTGAATAAATCAGACAAGGTCCCTGCCCTCATAGAAATTACATTATAGAGTGAAGAGACTGGCTATTAATAGATGATAAATATAGTAAAACAGATAATAAATATAATGATAGCAATAACTGCTATAATTATAAAAGCTAAGAAACAGAATATAGAAAGATGGATGAGTATAAAAAGCAACAGGGGCTATATTAGATAGGGTGGACAGAGACGTTCTCTCTGAAAAAGTTCTGGAAACTTGAAAGGACCACCTTTGTGAAGATCTTGGGGAAGAACATTCTAGACAAAAGGAACAGCTAGTACAAATATATACTATACATAGGGCTTAGTAGAGCGGCTATACATAATGTATAGTCACCAAATAGCTGTGAATGTTTCTGTTTCTCTTCATTTTCCTCTTTCATTTTCTCTTATTTAGGGAATCTGACATTTAAGGATAAATTTCATAGTAGAATCATTAACTGAATTAGCTGGTTACCAAGCTAGTTGGCAGACTTCTATTATGTAGTCATGGTGATAGGAATTTCTTCTGGCTTTAGTGAATGTTTCCCAGGCTTATAGATATTTATTGGTGAGAGAAAGAGACCAAATATTTTAGTCTTTTCTTCTAGTGTGCATTCAAAATTAGTACCAGATTTGAAATCCTATGAAAATACTCTCCCCTCAAATACCTCTATTCTAATACCTCCTACATACATGTATCCATTTCTTTGCATTTAAGTAATTCAGTTCTTGAACTAAACTTTCAGGAGACAACAGGTTTTGTGAAAAAGTGGTTTGACAGTAAATGAATAAATTCTTAGAATTTAGAATTCTATTTACCCATTAAGTAATCATAAATCAAAAGTTCCAGGAAAATATCCACTCTGTGGAGCCCTCTGAGCATAAATCATTCTACTACTCTATTCTCTGCTCATTGGATAGTATGCTACTCTCAGTTGTTATGGTTAGTTAAATGGGAGTTGTTCTATCTTACTACGATGACATTTCCCAGTTGTTATGGCTAGAAAAGTGGGAATTGATCTTGGTTCTTATTTTTCCCTAAATTTCAATTTGTCCCAATTCCCCATTCACTCTTTGTAACGTCCCCATCCTTTCACTCCTATACATTTTCCATGCTGTTAACTGCAACCTTCCTTATAAAATAAAAATATACATACAATCCTAATCTCCCAGTTCTTCTACCCTCCCCTTTCCCTGCTGTGTCCACTTGTCCATTCTCTGCATCTGTGTCTCTATTCCTGCCCTGCAAATGGGTTCATGTGTACCATTGAAATATATACAGTACCATGTGTAAAATAGATAGCTACTGGGAACCTGCTATATAGCTCTTCAGGAGTTCCCAGTCCCCTACTTCCCCATTATTCAAAGTGTGATCTGTTGATCCATTACAATGGCATCCCTTCAGAGCTTGTTGGAAATGCAGAATCTCGAGCTCCATGCTAGAATTACTGAGTCAGAACCTGTGTTTTAGCAAGATGCCTAGATGATTTGTATTCTTAGTTGCTCTTGCACACATAGATTTAAGAAGCACTGGCCTCTAGGAAGATAAAGTTTGCACAGCTTAACCTCACATACATGGCTCTCCATGCTCTGGCCCTCGTCTAACTTTCCTATCTCAGATCCCATCACCCTTCATGCCTTAGCTTGAACTATAGTCAATTATACTTGGTTCCCCAAACAATCTGAATTCCATTCTCCTGTTTCTATGTACCTGCTTTTCTTTATGTCTAGAATGCCTTTCAACTCTCTCACCTGATGCTTACTTAATGAGCTTCTTTTTAACCTTTAAGACTCAGCTCAAATGCAGATACCTCTGTAAATATTTTCCTTGATACTACCCTACTGAACTGAGCTAGCCATTCTTCGTGTCCTCAGTACAATGTCTGTATCTGTATAATAGCCAACATCTAGTTGTACAATTAGTTTTTACACATGCCTATCTCTTGCTAGAATGTGAAGTCTTTGAAGATGGTAGGGAAGTTATTAATCATATTTATAGCCAACCACCTAGTATGGTGCTGACAGGTATACCATAAATGTTGATTGATTCTTTCATTTAACACACATTTGGTAGACACTGCATTGCTATGTAAATGAACAAGTGGATGAAACACTTCTTTCCTGCAACTTACACAAATGTATGTGTATATTTATATGTATATGTATATATACATATGTATGTGTGTGTATAACATGCACTTCACAGGAAATGTTTGTAAAAGGTATCTTTGTATTCTGATGGATAAACTATTCAGTTGACAGACAGGCAATTGGTGAACTTCTCTGTGAATGGTTGCTGGGCCTGAAATGATACTTGAAACGTCATTTTAGTATAAAATAAATGGACTAAAAGAGATAAAAGTCTTCACACACTCCAGGACGAGTAGCAACTGGATCACATCTATGATAAACCTACTTATAACGATCAACTTTTAAACCTCTAAAATTCAAATATAAAAATCCTTGTAAGTCAATAGCACATTTTTATTAAACAAAAGCTAAAGCAGCCAGATCAGGTTTTCAGTTTAATAAAATAATGCCAACTTATGTCTGTTTAACTTCTCAGAGATTTTATATAGTATGATACTTAACCTAGTCTTGGGGGAAAATTATTTGACTTTATAATAGGTATATGTTTACCATAAATATATTATAGAGGTATAATTTTAAATTATATAGTATATTTTTAGCATAAAAACATTAAAATTTGTCTGAAAGCTATATAATAGAAAATTTAAAAATGGATTTATTTTCCTAAATTATTAGGTCATGAAATAATTGAAGAAATAATAAAGGTGTCTTTTTTTCCCCAAAGCAGGATGCATTATATTGCACTCAGCTTTCACGATACAAACTTGTCTAGGAAGGGAATGTGACTTCACAGCAATTCTGCTTTTTTTTTTTTTAACATTGCTTTGCATTTTAGAGAACAAAGTGTACCAGTACCATTGAATAGTTTCACCTCAAGTAACCTCCAAAAAGAACTTAAAAAAACTATAATAATGATTATTGCTATACAGATGACATCAGTGCTATGCAAAAGGAGCCCTGAATAGGTGTTCTGTTATTCTGTGGTTCACATCTGAGTTAAAATTTTTAGTCACTTTCAAATATTTCCTTAAAATTATTCTGATAACCGACAGAAATACCACAGAATAATCAGATACACCACTTTCCCATGTATCAATATAGGCGACAATAGAGATTCTCCCTGAAGACCACTTACACATAATAAAAATTCCAAAAGTCGGGCTTCCCTGGTGGCGCAGTGGTTGAGAGTCCGTCTGTCGATGCAGGGAACATGGGTTCGTGCCCCGGTCCGCGAAGATCCCACATGCCGCGGAGTGGCTAGGCCCATGAGCCATGGCCGCTAAGCCTGCGTGTCCGGAGCCTGTGCTCCGCAACAGGAGAGGCCACAACAGTGAGAGGCCCGCATACCGCAAAAACAAAACAAAACAAAAAATTCCAAAAGTCAAATTTTAACATGTGAATTATACCATTTATTATCCATATCAGCAAGAATTGTGGTGTTCCCTAAAACACAGTTCAAAAAGTGTTAAAACAAAACTTATCTCTCCTATATTTCACGTTTTCACAAAGAGATATATAATTTATCATGCTGTATTTATGGTATCCCCAAATAAAATAAATTACTTATTTTCAAATATGGCTCTAATTAGAAAATGTGAAGAGGAGTTCTAGATATTATTGCTGATAAAAAGTATTTGAAAATCATTTGCTAAAGACGCCATAAATAAAAACATATTTTTAGCAAAAAAGAAATTCTCCCTCCCTTGTCTTTGTATGAGTCTTCTAGGATTTCAAGCTATGGTGCTTTCTTGCTAGTCCTTTAAAATAAAACTGTTCTGAATTAATACACATGTAATGTACTTAGCAATCTGAAGTTCTGTTTAAATTGAGGACAGGTCTAATTGCTAGTTCTTCCTGGCTGACTGCTTGATGTTGGCTATGGTGCCTGATCTGCAAAAGCCTGCACATTCTTTCATTGATTAACATTTGTCCAAAAACATATATTCATAGGTGTCAGGAAGACAAGGCACATACAAAAACAATACCAATCTAACCCCCTTTCTTTGTGTTAGACTTTGCTGGAAGTTTTAATATCTAAGAAGAATCTCTGACAAGAGAGAACTATGTACATTTAAAGTGATGGCATTCTGAGGGTATTTTTCAGAAAACACTGTCCAATGTATATGCAATTTTCAGAAACTCAAGAAGATTATAAGAACAAATTGATATGAATTGCATGTTTAATAGGTTGTACTTATGTCTTATCAAAAGCTCAACTTTTTTAATCCTTTATTCTTTGGAAATATGGTAATTGTCCCCTTTCCCATGTAGTTAATTATAAATTTCAGGAAGAATTAAGTCGGCTAAAACTCTTTACTATTTTTTCTTTGTCTCTATGGTAGCAGTGAAAATAGAAATGAATTGCTTTGATCTTGTTTCTGAACGGCATTTCTTTCCTCAAAGGATGGACCTTATTTGGCAGACCTGAAATTTTAGGTATTTTTCATTAGCTGTTTATTCAAAAGAGGCACTTTTTAAAGATGAATTTAAAAAAGTGTCAGGAAGAAAAATGCAGCTAATTTAAAAATCACAGCCTCTGTTTCCATAAGAGTTTGTAGTTTATGATATCATAGATAAGATCTGCCAATGAAGAATATTCATTGACTACAGTAGTAGATAATGTCCAAAGTTTCTTTCTTGCAGGGAGAAAAGTACACTTGTAGTTCATTTCTCTTGTTTCATCTTGTTATGTCAGTAGGATGCAGTGACAGCATGCAAATATCAATGACATTTAAAGTATTTTATAAGAATATGGTTTTTTTTTAATCTTTTATTTAGAGGCTTAAATTACTCTATTGCATCTAACTCTACATAACAATAATTCAACTTTGGAGATTTCTAGAGCTTCAGAGAACATTGGGACATGCTTCCACAAAAAGCTAAAGTACCATAATATATTTCTTAGGAATATTTACAGACCAATTATTTCAAGTATGTGATCCCAGACTACACAGTCAATTCTGGCTCCCAAATTTAGTCATCCTAAAACTGTTGCAGTATTTCTGATGTTCTTTCCAACTTAGATTTAAAACTTAGATTTAAAATTCCTGATGTTTGCGAAGTACTTTCTTGAACTTTTTCTCATTTAATTTTCATAGTGAGCATGTGAGATAAATAGTATTATTTTATACTCAGAGGTGAGAAAATAGGCTTAGAGAAGCTAAGTGGGATAGAAGAATCCCTGGTTAGTAAGATAAATATTAATATTTATATAATATAAATATACTTATTATGATTAGAATGTATGTTGGACCCTGGGCTAAATATATTACTGTATTATCTCATATAATCCTTCTAATAATCCTCTAAACTGGGTATTATTCTCTCCACTTTATGGATGAGAAAACTGAAACTCACTGAGACTAAGAAACTTATTCACAGATCTAGAAAGTGAAAAATCTAGCATTCTAACACTGGTCCAGTGGATTCCTCATTGTTTTAAACATTTTCCTCCACCACCTTTCAGGGTTAACGTAACGATAGAATTAGCTAGCAACTCATGTCAAGTGTCTGGCATCTAATAGGTGCTCAATAAATATTATTTCGTTATACACCTAGGAAATGCCTCTCTCCATTGATACTGTAAAATAAGTTACAACAGTGACTCTCATGTGTAATAAATATTTAAATGTGGCCTGCTTTGAGCATTCAGAACTTATGTAACTCATCATAGTTAATTAATCCAGGAAGTCAGGTGGTTAGAAAATGTTTTAACATAGAGTGTTAATCCTCTTATGTACTAGTTAGCCACAGATTGCACCTCTGCTAACCTGGGCAAATGCCTGCCTGGAGTCACAAGAGATTTTGGAATGCATGATCATGACTCAGCATCACCATCACTGTCTGCTGAAAAACCTTCTTTCTCAGCATCCTGCGGAGAATGGGTCAGCAGCATTTTCCTCATTTACAGAAGAGCCAAATGCATGATTCCCCAACACGATGACCTTAGTAAGGATTTCCTCAGAAACAAATTAGGCCAACTCATTTTAAACATCTTTGAAACCTGAGAAAATAAAAGGAAACAAGTAGGAAGATAAGCCCAGGAAAGGATAAAGTTGTGTATTGGGGAACTGTGAGGAATTATGCCCAAAATGTAATGAGAAAGGTTAATACTGACCATGCGTGTGTTTAGCATCTGTAATATACTTTGAACAAGCAGGATAGAAGACACCTTATTTGGGGCTCCCCATTGTTTATTTAAAACTTTTTTAATTGAAGTATTGTTGATGTATGATATTAGGTATTAGGTATAACCTATGATATTAGGTTATAGGTGTACAATATTTAGTCATTCACAATTTTTAAAGGTTATACTCCACTTATAGTTTTTATAAAATATTAGCTATATTCTCTGTGTTGTACAATATATCCTTGTAGCTTATTTTATACATAATAGTTTATTTAAAGCTTCTTAGTGTCAGTAATACCTACCCTGCTCTCTAGATGAAAACTCAGGCCGTCCTGTGACTTTCCATGAATTTCCAGTCACTTGCAAAGAATTAAAAGCCCTACAATCACTTAAAATCACAAATACAGTCTCAGTTAAGTAATGAAAATTGTCCAGTCTCAAATATTAATCAAAACTCTGTACACTTTTCCTGATGAAATACTCTCTCTTCCCTACTATGGGATCTTCAGATAGGATGTCTGCTTTGGGGGAATGGTTTGGGGATAGGCTTCTTTCTTCTTTTTCATCATTTGCTAGTTGGTTATTTATTCCTCCAGGTGTGGAGCATGATAGGGAAATAAAAAAAGCAGAGCAGAAAGTCCTTATTAGACTGGGATTGTCATATTTTTTGCTTTCTGAGCCTGACATATAATGATAATAATAACAAAAATGAAGAAAATATCTGATGTTTACGTTAATGTTGATTATGTCTAGAAATAATTCTAAGCACTTGTATTAATTCCTTTAATCTCCATAACTGAGACAAAGAGAGGTTAAGCAACCTGCCCAGGGTCATCACTGTTGTGGGTCTTAGGGAGTTTCTCTTTCTGGGCCTCTCTGACTAAACCTCCTCTAATGTGGGTGATGCATTTCTTCAGCCCCAAGTTTTACAGCAGTCCACTCCACACAGAGGGTTGTCTTGGCAGGCATTGTAATGGCTCCAGGATGGCTCTTTTGTCCTTACAAACTCTGAACATGGAGACTGGCCCAGAGGAAGCCACCTCTCCTGAGGCAATAACCAGCTTGCCATGTTATCTTACTTGTTAAATTTTTCAGGGGTGAGTCAGATCCCAGTATACTCACCTCTTAAATCCAAGGGAATTATATTAAGCTTTAGGTATATGCTCATTGACACCTCTTTCACTAATCTTAGGTGAAAAGTTAGACCCCTCCTAGCCCCTTTCCAAAGAAATCGCTTCTCTTTGTAAATCTCCAACCAGCTAACCCTTGTATATCCTCATTATCGATAAGGGTTTAGAGACCTGAAAGTGGTTCTTGATAATTTCCTTTGAAAATTATAGCACCTCCTTTGGAATCTCATTTTTATCATATCTTGGTATCTTAGACAGGGCTTCCAATATATATTACCTTGTACATATATTTCTAACTATAGTGTACTTTGGTACCTGGCAAAATATGATTTTCTCCTTTTAACAACTTACTCTGAAATTACACGTCTTTATGGCAAATTAGGAAACTAATTGGATGAAAACCTTTATTTGCCTAAGGGCAATTATTTATACACATATGTGTGTACACAAACATATATGTATGTATGTATATATGCACACATTATATGTCTATATATATACACATTGTATATCTGTATATATGAAATTGATGATTTGGAGGCATCCTGGGAGTTGTTTTTCTTTCTTCAAATTTTCAGAAAATTACCTTAATTCTTGATGTGCTGCAGCATATGTTTGACTAGAAGTCAGAAAATATGTTTTCTAGTAATTTTAGTAAGCATTAACTCATAGATATTAATGTTTATAATAATCCTTTGAATATAATTATTCATTACATTTATAAAAGTACTTTACATCTTACAGTGTATTTGCAGACACATTGTTATAGCCATTTTCGTTCTGCCATGCCACTTAGTTTTGCCCCTTGTACATCATGTTTTAATCTCTTTTTCTTCATCTGTCAAACACCTGAGAGTTTTAGAAAAGATGGGAAAGACACCTTAAGTGCTTTTCCAGAGACTAAACTCAGGAGAGCCTCTTGAGTTTTTTATAGGATCAGGCCTGGATCCCTCCAGATCCATTCCCTGGCAGGACTCCCTGCTGTCCATGCGCTGTGAAGTAGAAATAAATGAGGGGAAAGGCCGAAGTCAGCTTTCTCTGTAGCATAGAATCATACTTTCCCCTCATTCCCAGGTTTCTGTGGCCCAAAATCAAGAGGTTTCCTTACCAAGTCCAAGAATACCTTGATTCACTATCAGATGGTACATGGTACACCTTGACCTGGAAGGCCCTCTACTCACCCTTTCCATCCTAAAAGCTTTATTGGAAAACTGAAGTGTCTTCTCTATAAAACCCTTCCTGATTCATCCAGTCAGAGTTCAACATTCTTGCCTTTGGCCTTAGTTTCCCTGCACAGTTTTCTATGGCCCTTGCTCATCCCTTACTCCTGACCCCAAAATGGATGAGATGGCTCTTTTTGATCTGTTATGTCACGTTTTATTTATACCATATTATTAATGTTGCTTTATAATTGCATGTTTATTAGTTTGTCTTTTTCCTTGGACTGGGAACTTCTTTAGACAGAGACTGAGTCTTGATATATCCTTATTTCTAATACAACAGCTAGCACTTACTAATTTCTCAATGAATGTTTGTTGACCAAATAAATGAATAAATGAATGAATGGTCCTAGTTTATAATCCTATTTTAAATGTAACATGTTGCACTGTATCTCCTAAAAGGTTGGGAGCTCTTTAAGAGAAAGGATTTAAATTTTTATATCTCTAAATTTTATATCTCTATATATACCTAGCATGGTACCTTCTATATAATACATGTTTGATAAATGAATAGCTGAATAAATGTATATATAGCACTATCATGTGATACTTCTCAACCCAGAAAAAACTTCTATGATTATGAGAATCATTTTATTGTGAACAGAACAACAGAAGCTTTTAGTTTTTTCTCTGCTTTCAGAAGAACATGCTATTTTGAATGAAACATTTAGGTCAAAATTTTATTTGGATGAATCATTTCTCACCCTGCCACACACAAACTTGTTCTGAGGATTAAATAACGAAAATGTCTATATAGTCATTGGTAAACTCCAAAGCGCTCTAACAGATATAAGCCCCTGATACACAAAAGATTTCTACTCTCTCTGGGGATGGGACAGGTTGAGCAGAAAATCTTTATAGTTGTCTTTGTCAAGTGTTTGTCACTATTGAAATTCTTTGTAGTTACATATTTACATAATCAATCTGAGATTTAATTGTCCAGCATATTTGGCTCATTTGCTCAGGATATTCTGGAATGAAATGTGTTAAGATGTTAAAGTTGGAAAAAGACCATCAAGGAAGATGAGAGACTTGGAGACATCACCCTATCTAAATAGCATAGTATTTTAAAAAGACCAAAACCCACTGATAGTTTTGTCTCTTAATATAACATGTTTTTCAAGGTTAGCATTTCAGATCCTGAATCCTGATCGAGTCACATATCAACAATATAGAGGTATAAATATTCAGGGTAGATGGATGGGAGAGAAAAGGGGAAGTGAAATCTGTCTTTAGGGTAATCTGTCACCAACTTCTATCTTACACTCTTACTTGGAGAGATAGGCTGGCTCTTGAGGGAATTCTAATGTTCCCTCTTGATTTTTGGCCTAAGAATTAACTTAAAAATAGCCTAGAGAGTGTCCTTTCCCCTAGTTTTCATACTGGTCCTTGCTGGCCTTCTAAAGGCTGGGGACCTGCCAAGTAGGCAGTAACCCCAAACTCTGTCATGGTGCCCACATTAAATACTGGAGAGAAAAAATACTAAAAAAGGAGAAGGAAAAATTCTAGGAAAAAGAGAAATTTTAACCCTTTTACTTCCACTGTTGTGACAATTCCCTTGACGTATGTTAGATTTTGTCTTCTTTAGAAGTAGAGTGAAGTGGTAGGTAAAACCTGAGGTTGCGGTTTTCAGTAACCACACTTCAGTGGAAAGCTCTTGTGAGATTATCTGGTCCGGCAGTTCTTAACTTTTACTACCATGCAAACTCACAGAGATATAACCATATCCTATGGTAATAGTAGATCAGAATGACAGGGATATTCAACTGGAAGGTGTACCCCTTTGGAGGAGGAAACATTAAATTATTGGGAGGAATATAGGTTGGTATATGAGGGGATCAAATAAACCCCTCTCATTTTATACATGAGAAAAATGAGGTTTAAAGTGTAAAGGAACTTTCCCAAAGTTCCACAGACAGATTAATGGGGACACTAGGTAGATTAATGGGGACACTACTGAAATCTAAGATCCTAACTTCTATTCCAGTCTTATTTTTTTCTAGTCACACACTGTGGATTACCAAATAATATATGTTTTCATGGCATCTGTCTTCAGTAGGCCTTTTTATGTATCTGCCCCTGTGTAATCATATTGTTAATCTTCTTGATTAAAACACTAATGGGAAGGCTTTAGTATCTAAAACTCAGGTAATAGTGGGACAGGAGACTCACACAGATTCTCATCTTTCTTTACTCCATGGTATATATCCATAGAAGCTTAAACACTACTTATTTATGCCCCCATCACATTTTTTTTCTTTTTTAATATTCTTTTTCATTATGGTTTATCATAGGATATTGTATATAGTTCCCTGTGCCTTGTTGTTTATCCATTCTAAATGTAATAATTTGCATCTACCAACCCCAAATTCCCAGTCCATCCCTCTCCCTCACCCCTTCCCCCTTGGCAACCACAAGTCTGTTCTCTATGTCTGTGAATATGTTTCTGTTTTGTAGATAGGTTCATTTGTGCCATATTTTAGGTTCCACATATAAGTGATATCATATGATATCTGTCTTTCTCTTTCTGACTTGCTTCACTTAGTATGATAATCTCTAGTTGCATCCATGTTGCTGCAAATGGCATTATTTCATTCTTTGTTATGGCTGAGTAGTATTCCATTGTATATATGTACCACATCATCTTTATCCATTCATCTGTCGATGAACATTAAGGTTGTTTCCATGTTTTGTGTATTGTAAACAGTGCCACTATGAACACAGGGGTGCATGTATCTTTTTGAATTATAGTTTTATTCAGGTATATTCCAGGAGTGGGATTGCTGGATCATATGGTAATTCTATTTTTAGTTTTCGGAGGAACAGGCATAATGTTTTCAATAGTGGCTGTACCAACTTACATTCCCACAAACAGTGTAGGAATGTTCCCTTTTCTTCTCCACATCCACTCCAGCATTTGTTATTTGTAGACTTTTACTGATGGCCATTCTGACCAGTGTCACCTATGTATCCTGCTTTTTCTTTTTCTTTTTTAAAATGGTGTGTTAGTTTCTGCTTTATAACAAAGTGAATCAGTTATACATATACGTATGTTCCCATATCTCTTCCCTCTTGCGTCTCCCTCACTGCCACCTCCCTATCCCACACCTCCAGGCAGTCACAAAGCACTGACCTGATCTCCCTGTACTACGCAGCTGCTTCCCACTAGCTATCTACCTTACGTTTGGTAGTGTATACATGTCTATGCCTCTCTCTCTCTTTGTCACAGCTTACCCTTCCCCCTCCCCATATCCTCAAGTCCATTCTCTAGTAGGTCTGTGTCTTTATTCCTGTATTACCCCTGGGTTCTTCATGACATTTTTTTCCTTAAATTCCATATATATGTATTAGCATATGGTATTTGTCTTTCCCTTTCTCACTTACTTCACTCTGCATGACAGACTCTAGGTCCATCCACCTCATTACAAATAGCTCAATTTCGTTTCTTTTTATGGCTGAGTAATATTCCATTGTATATATGTGCCACATCTTCTTTACCCATTCATCCAATGATGGACACTTAGGTTGTTTCCATCTCTGGACTATTGTAAATAGAGCTGCAATGAACATTGTGGTACAAGACTCTTTCTGAGTTACGGTTTTCTCAGGGTATATGCCCAGGAGTGGGATTGCTGGGTTGTATGGTAGTTCTATTTGTAGTTTTTTAAGGAAACTCCATATTGTTCTCCACAATGGCTATATCAATTTACATTCCCACCAACAGTGCAAGAGAGTTCCCTTTTCTCCACACCCTCTCCAGCATTTATTGTTTCTAGATTTTTGATAATGGCCATTCTGAGTGGTGTGAGATAATATCTCATTGTAGTTTTGATTCGCATTTCTCTAATGATTAGTGATGTTGAGCATTCTTTCATGTGTTTGTTGGCAGTCTGTATATCTTCTTTGGAGAAATGTCTATTTAGGTCTTCTGCCCATTTTTGGATTGGGTTGTTTGTTTTTTTGTTATTGAGCTGAATGAGCTGCTTATAAATTTTGGAGATTAATCCTTTGTCAGTTGCTTCATTGGCAAGTATTTTTTCCCATTCTGAGTGTTGTCTTTTGGTCTTGTTTATGGTTTCCATTGCTGTGCAAAAGCTTTTAAGTTTCATTAGGTCCCATTTGTTTATTTTTGTTTTTATTTCCATTTCTCTAGGAGGTGGGTCAAAAAGGATCTTGCTGTGATTTATGTAATAGAGTGTTCTGCCTATGTTTTTCTCTAAGAGTTTGATAGTTTCTGGCCTTACATTTAGGTCTTTAATCCATTTTGAGCTTATTTTTGTGTACGGTGTTAGGGAGTGTTCTAATCTCATACTTTTACATGTAGTTGTCCAGTTTTCCCAGCACCACTTATTGAAGAGGCTGTCTTTTCTCCACTGTATATTCTTGCTTCCTTTATCAAAGATAAGGTGACCATGTGTGCCTGGGTTTATCTCTGGGCTTTCTATCCTGTTCCATTGATCTATCTTTCTGTTTTTGTGCCAGTACCATACTGTCTTTATTACTGTAGTTTTGTAGTATAGTCTGAAGTCAGGGAGCCTGATTCCCCCAGCTCCGTTTTTCGTTCTCAAGATTGCTTTGGCTATTCGGGGTCTTCCGTTTTTCCATACAAATTTGTTCTAGTTCTGTGAAAAATTCCAGTGGTAGTTTGGTAGGGATTGCATTGAATCTGTAGATTGTTTTGGGTAGTAGAGTCATTTTCACAATGTTGATTCTTCCAACCCAAGAACATGGTATATCTCTCCATCTGTTTGTATCATCTTTAATTTCTTTCATCAGTGTCTTATAATTTTCTGCATACAGGTCTTTTGTCTCCTTAGGTAGGTTTACTCCTAGATATTTTATTCTTTTTGTTGCAATGGTAAATGGGAGTGTTTTCTTGATTTCACTTTCAGATTTTTCATCCTTAGTGTATAGGAATGCCAGAGATTTCTGTGCATTAATTTTGGATCCTGCTACTTTACCGAATTCATTGATTAGCTGTAGCAGTTTTCTGGTAGCATCTTTAAGATTCTCTATGTGGAGTATCATGTCATCCTCAAACAGTGACAGCTTTACTTCTTCTTTTCCGATTTGGATTCCTTTTATTTCCTTTTCTTCTCTGATTGCTGTGGCTAAAACTTCCAAAACTATGTTGAATAAGAGTGGTGAGAGTGGGCAACCTTGTCTTCCTGATCTTAGTGGAAATGCTTTCAGTTTTTCACCACTGAGGACGATGTTGGTTGTGAGTTTGTCATATATGGCCTTTATTATGTTGAGGAAAGTTCCCTCTATGCCTAGGTTCTGCAGGATTTTTATCATAAATGGGTGTTGAATTTTGTCAGAAGCTTTCTCTGCATCTATTGAGATGATCATATGGTTTTTCTCCTTCAATTTGTTAATACGGTGTATCACGTTGATTGATTTGCGTATATTGAAGAATCCTTGCATTCCTGGAATAAACCCCACTTCATCACGGTGTATGATCTGTTTAATGTGCTGTTGGATTCTGTACTAGTATTTTGTTGAGGATTTTTACATCTATGTTCATCAGTGATATTGGCCTGTAGTTTTCTTTCTTTGTGACATCCTTGTCTGGTTTTGGTATCAGGGTGATGGTGGCCTCGTAGAATGAGTTTGGGACTGTTCCTCCCTCTGCTATATTTTGGAAGAGTTTGAGAAGGATAGGTGTTAGCTCTTCTCTAAATGTTTGATAGAATTCGCCTGTTAAGCCATCTGGGCCTGGGCTTTTGTTTGTTGGAAGATTTTTAATCACAGTTTCAATTTCAGTGCTTGTGATTGGTCTGTTCATATTTTCTATTTCTTCCTGATTCAGTCTTGGCAGGTTGTGCATTTCTAAGAATTTGTCCATTTCTTCCAGATTGTCCATTTTATTGGCATACAGTTGCTTGTAGTAATCTCTCATGATCTTTTGTATTTCTGCAGTGTCAGCTGTCACTTCTCCTTTTTCATTTCTAATTCTATTGATCTGAGTCTTCTCCCTTTTTTCCTTGATGAGTCTGGCTAATGGTTTATCAATTTTGTTTATCTTCTTAAAGAACCAGCTTTTAGTTTTATTGATCTTTGCTATCGTTTCCTTCATTTCCTTTTCATTTATTTCTGATCTGATTTTTATGGTTTCTTTCCTTCTGCTAACTTTGGGGTTTTTTTGTTCTTCTTTCTCTAATTGCTTTACGTGCATTTTTATTTCCTCTTTGATTTCTTCAGTGATCACTTCGTTATTAAGTTGTGTATTGTTTAGCCTCCATGTGTTTGTATGTTTTACAGATCTTTTCCTGTAATTGATATCTAGTCTCATAGCGTTGTGGTCGGAAAAGATACTTGATACAATTTCAATTTTTTAACAATTTACCAAGGGTTGATTTGTGACCCAATGTATGATCTATCCTGGAGAATGTTCTGTGAGCACTTGAGAAAAATGTGTATTCTGTTGTTTTTGGATGGAATGTCCTATAAATATCAATTAAGTCCATCTTGTTTAATGTATCATTTAAAGCTTGTGTTTCCTTATTTATTTTCATTTTGGATGATCTGTCCATTGGTGAAAGTGGGGTGTTAAAGTCCCCTACTATGAATGTGTTCCTGTGGATTTCCCCTTTTATGGCTGTTAGTATTTGCCTTATGTATTGAGGTGCTCCTATGTTGGGTGCATAAATATTTACATTTGTTATATCTTCTTCTTGGATCGATCCCTTGATCATTATGTAGTGTCCTTCTTTGTCTCTTCTAATAGTCTTTATTTTAAAGTCTATTTTGTATTATATGAGAATTGCTACTTCAGCTTTCTTTTGGTTTCTATTTGCATGAAATATCTTTTTCCATCCCCTTACTCTCAGTCTGTATGTGTCTCTAGGTCTGAAGTGGGTCTCTTGTAGACAGCAAATATATGGGTCTTGTTTTTGTATCCATTCAGCCAATCTGTGTCTTTTGGTGGGAGCATTTAGTCCATTTACATTTAAGGTAATTATTGATATGTATATTCCTATTCCCGTTTTGTTAATTGTTTTGGGTTCGTTATTGTAGGTTTTTTCCTTCTCTTGTGTTTCTTGCCTAGAGAAGTTCCTTTAGCAGTTGTTATAAAGCTGGTTTGGTGGTGCTGAACTCTCTCAGCTTTTGCTTGTCTGTAAAGGTTTTAATTTCTCCATCAAATCTGAATGAGAACTTGCTGGGTAGAGTAATCTTGGTTGTAGGTTTTTCTCCTTCATCACTTTAAGTATGTCCTGCCAGTATGGCTTGCAGTTTCTGCTGAAAGATCAGATGTTAACCTTATGGGGATTCCCTTGTGTGTTATTTGTTGTTTTTCCCTTGCTGCTTTTAATATGTTTTCTTTGTATTTCATTTTTGACAGTTTGATTAATATGTGTCTTGGCATGTTTCTCCTTGGATTTATCCTGTATGGGACTCTCAGTGCTTCCTGGACTTGATTAACTATTTCCTTTCCCATATTAGGGAAGTTTTCAACTATAATCTCTTCAAATATTTTCTCAGTCCCTTTCTTTTTCTCTTCTTCTTCTGGAATCCCTATAATTCGAATGTTGGTGCATTTAATGTTGTCTCAGGGGTCACTGAGACTGTCCTCAGTTCTTTTCATTCTTTTTTCTTTATTCTGCTCTGCAGTAGTTATTTCCACTATTTTATCTTCCAGGTCACTTATCTGTTCTTCTGCCTCAGTTATTCTGCTATTGATCCCATCTAGAGTATTTTTAATTTCATTTATTGTGTTGTTCACCATTGTTTGTTTCATCTTTAGTTCTTCTAGGTCCTTGTTAAATGTTTCTTGCATTTTGTCTATTCTATTTCCCAGATTTTGGATCATCTTTACTATCATTATTCTGAATTCTTTTTCAGGTAGACTGCCTATTTCCTCTTCATTTGTTAGGTCTGGTGGGTTTTTATCTTGCTCCTTCATCTGCTGTGTGTTTTTCTGTCTTCTCATTTTGCTTATCTTACTGTGTTTGGGGTCTACTTTTTGCAGGCTGCAGGTTCGTAGTTCCCGTTGTTTTTGGTGTGTGTCCCCAGTGGCTAAGGTTGGTTCAGTGGGTTGTGTAGGCTTCCTGGTGGAGGGGACTAGTGCCTGTGTTCAGGTGGATGAGGCTGGATCTTGTCTTTCTGGTGGGCAGGTCCACGTCTGGTGGTGTCTTTTGGGGTGTCTGTGGACTTATGATTTTAGGCAGCCTCTCTGCTAATGGGTGGGATTGTGTTCCTGTCTTGCTAGTTATTTGGCATAGGATGTCCAGCACTGTAGCTTGCTGGTCGTTGAGTGAAGCTGGGTGCTGGTGTTGAGATGGAGATCTCTGGGAGTTTTTTGCCGTTTCATATTATGTGGAGCTGGGAGGTCTCTTGTGGACCAGTGTCCTGAAGTTGGCTCTCCCACCTCAGAGGCACAGCACTGACTCCTGGCTGTAGCACCAAAAGCTTTCATCCACATGGCTCAGAATAAAAGGTAGAAAAAGTAGACAGAAAGAATTAGTAGAAGTAGAAAGAAAGAAAGAAAGAAAGAAAGAAAGGAGGGAGGGAGGAAGGAAGGAAGGAGGGAAGGAAGGAAAAAAAGAAAGAAGATAAAGTAAAATAAAATAAAGTTATGAAATTTAAAAATAATTATTAAGAAAAAAATCAAAACAAAACAAAACAAAATGGACGGATAGAACCCTAGGACAAATGGTGGAAGCAAAGCTATACATACAAAATCTCACACAGAAGCATACACATACACACTCACAAAAAGAGGAAAAGGGGAAAAAATAATAAACCTTGCTCTCAAAGTCCACCTCCTTAATTTGGGATGATTGGTTGTATATTTATGTATTCCACAAATGCAGGGTACATCACGTTGACTGTGGAGCTTTAATCTGCTGCTTCTGAGGCTGCTGGTAGAGATTTCCCTTTCTGTTTGTTTTCACAGCTCCCAGGGGCTCAGCTTTGGATTTGGCCCCGCCTCTGCGTGTAGGTCGCCGGAGGGCGTCTGTTCTTCGCTGAGACAGGACGGGGTTAAAGGAGCCGCTCATTCGCGGGCTCTGGTGCGCTCAGGCCGGGGGTGGGGGATGGGGGTGTTGGGTGGGGGGGGAGGGGCACGGGGTGCGGGGCGGGCCTGCAGCGGCAGAGGCCGGCGTGACGTTGCACGAGCCTGAGGCACGCCGTGCGTTCTCCTGGGGTAGTTGTCGCTGGATCCCGGGACCCTGGCAGTGGCCGGCTGCACAGGCTCCCCGGAAGGGGAGTGTGGATAGTGACCTGTGCTCGCACACAGGCTTCTTGGTGGCGGCAGCAGCAGCCTTAGCGTCTCATGCCCATCTCTGGGGTCCGCGCTTTTAGCCGCGGCTCACGCCCGTCTCTGGAGCTCCTTTAAGCAGCGCTCTTAATCCCCTGTCCTCGCGCACCAGGAAACAAAGAGGGAAGAAAAAGTCTCTTGCCTCTTCGGCAGCTCTAGACCTTTTCCCGGACTCCGTCCCGGCTAGTCGTGGCACGCTAACCTCCTTCAGGCTGTGTTCACGCCGCCAACCCCAGTCCTCCCCCGGCGCTCCGACCGAAGTCCGAGGTCAGAAGCCCGAGCCTCAACTCCCAACCCCGCCCGTCCCGGCGGGTGAGCAGACAAGCCTCTCGGACTAGTGAGTGCCAGTGGGCCCTGATTCTCTGTGCGGGAATCTCTCCGCTTTGCTCTCCGCACCCCTGTTGCTGTGCTCTCCACCGCGGCTCCGAAGCTTTCTCCCTCCGCCTCCCGCAGTCTCCGCCTGCGAAGGGGCTTCCTAGTGTGTGGGAATCTTTCCTCCTTCACAGCTCCCTCCCACTGGTGCGGGTCCTGTCCCTATTCGTTTGTCTCTGTTGTTTATTTTTTCTTTTGCCCTAACCAGGTACGTGGGGGGTTTCTTGCCGTTTGGGAGGTCTGAGGTCTTCTGCCAGCGTTCAGTGGGTGTTCTGTAGGAGTTGTTCCACGTGTAGATGTATTTCTGGTGTATCTGTGGGGAGGAAGGTGATCTCTGCATGTTACTCTTCCGCCATCTTCCCGGAAGCGTCCCCCCATCACATTTTATGAGTACGTATATTCCTCCACCTAAGCACAGCTCACTTATTTATTGAATTTTCCTTCTTTACCATATGCTCCATAAAGATATATAGTATCTAGATGTAAAACAAGCTTATTATTACTACCCTCTACTAACAATAACAATTATGAATTATTACAAAGGACACATTCCTCACCATTAACATTGGTATGACTTATAATTAAAAATAATAATAACTATCATTTTAATAATGCTTTCAATTTCAAAAGGCTTATCTTCACATGTAGATAAATTATATTTATCTGGCTTAAGATATCAGAAAAGAACAATAAAAGTGTACTTTTACTTTGTGTATTCTTTTTCATTACATCCTTGCAAATTGTGGTAATTATCTGAAGCAAATCTTTATCATCTGATAGAAGTCCCGTGAATTAGGTGAGATACTAACACTGTTCTACATCTGTGACTCCCAAGACTCAGAGCCACCTCCTGTTAGCAGGCACTTGGTTGAGCTTAGCTTGAAACTGTGGTCATCTGACACCAGTCCAGTGCACCCTATGTACCCTGTTGGTACCGTATGTCATGTTTTGATTTAAACAAGAAAGCTGAGCATGGAGATTGATGATATAAGTGTATTTTTATGGTGACTCTATCAATAATCCCTTAAACAGCACTTCAGAGTTTAGTGATGCCTTAAAAATATATCACCTAAATAAAGGTTTCTCTAAAAGGCTTACAAATCACAAAATAGGATTCTTAGCACAAGTACTGAATTCAGTACTTTATTGCAGTTAAGTTAGACATGTTAAGGATCATTGATACATGAAATCATGTTAGTTGATGACATGTCTTAAGCCCCATTAAACAGAAAATGAAAAATACCAGCTTATCATAGAAGGAGCAAGCATGGGCTGCAGAGTCAGTAAAATTCTTGCTGCAATCCCAGTTAGGATGCTTTCTTGTAGGGTAACTTATAGATGAGTTTCTTACCCTCTGTGAGCCTCAGTTTTCTCTCCTGTAATGGGCATAGCAACACATCCATCCGTATTTGTTATAGCAACTAGTGATAATGTACTGAGTCCAGAATAACCTTTAGCATATTTTGTAGCTCAGTAAATCACAGCTGTGGTTAATATGATTATTTATTAACATTATTTGTAGTATTTATATATTATAATTGAGTGTACAATAAGTAAAGATAAAAGATGTTGTATTAGAATCACCTCCTCCCCTTTTAGCACTAATCAGAACTCTTAAAGGAAAGCACTTCGTTCTCTCTAAAAGGCCAATTAGAATTGAATTTATTGGAGTTACAACAAAAGAATAGGTTAGCTTGAGATACATTTCTTATGTAAAAAGAAGTGCCTGGCAAATTGTTTAGAATGTTAAATCTCTGTGCTCCTTGTTTCATTTCTTTGTACCTCAGTTTCTGATGTGACAGGAAAGGCCTCTAAAATCTATCCTGTACAACTCTACATTCTGGGATTCTATGAAATGCCCTAGAGAGAGTCATCACCACAAGCTTACAATCTGGAAGGGGAGACAAGTAAACAAGTCTTTCTGTACCTTGACTCAAGAGATTTCACAGGGGTACAGCATGTATTGGTGTCCTCTGGGAGCCTGGAGGAGAGACCAGTTCTGCTTCTAGGTTAGGAGGATTCTCAGGTGGTTCCCACCAGGACCTGAAAGGCCAGTTGCTGAGGAAGCCTGGTTCCAAAAACCTAGGCCTTAGCGAAATACAAAAACCAAAGAATAATTTCTTGTGCCTTGATAAGAGTAGAAATGACATACCTAGTTTCTTTTAGCACTGCACCAAAAAATTATTCTCGAAGACTTCTCCTATACTTGTAAACATGGTAATAAACACATTGATGATAAACATATCAGCTGGTGTAGATTGCTGCACATCATATGTAGAATATAACATATTTTTTACTTATTTGCAGCAAAACCAAGGCAAGTGCCCAGCCCAGAATTGTTCAGTGGAAGCCCCTGCTTGGATGCCTGTTCACCACTGTACTGTGAGTTTATTTGATTATTCTAAGATTGGCAAGATTAAAGTATAATTATTTTTATATGTTGGAACAACCTTAGTGGAATGGGCTAGAATACTCTCTGAAATTCTAGAGTAGAGCAAACATTTTGAAAGGAGAAAGAATGTCTTCTCAGAAAGCTCTGCATTATAAGAAGCACCGGTGATTAGGGATTACGTGTATTTCTTTTTTGGAGTGAGAGTAACTTGTAAAGGATTTGTCGAAATGGATTATTGGCGATTTAGAATTGAATACTCTTTAAAATGAATGTGTTTGCACACGTATTTTTCTCAATAGCTGCATATTCAGCAATACTTGATTTTAGATGCCTTAGAGAAGGATTCTTTCTCTTCTTCCATTGTGTTGACTGTTTAATAGTGATGGGTACATGGATTTGCAATTTTCAAGTCTTCCTGGTATAATAATAGCCTCTGCATTTGTGTGAAATCTTCCATCAGAGAATTTTCAAATGCCTTAGAAACAAACAGGTACTATGTCATCATTCCTGTGTTGTAAATGGGAAACTTAAATGCAAAGGAAGTAAGAATAGTGCATCGGTTGTAAGGTTGGGAATAGATTCTGGATGCCCTGACTGTCCTTTCATGAACTCATTCCATGATGCTGTGCTCTGAATAAGTGAAGAAAGTGGCTGATTGTATGATATGCTTTTATATATACATTGCCTGATAGAAATGACAGTGGTTCCTCTGGGAACCGTGTGTGCTGTAACTGAGGGTTTGCCTGTCATGAAATAATTTGTGTGTGATGGGGACAAAAAGTTCAAAAGTTACTTTTGAGGCATTCCCCTCATTTGACCTACCTTGCAGGCAGTATCAAGTGATATGTGGAGTGCTTTAAATATCCTCATCTATTATTGAGATACAGGCTTCTGAAAGGTGCAGCTGGACTCTCATAGCATGACTTATGACTGTGTTAAAAGGCAGTAGGCCTGGAGGAGCCTACTTTTCACTCAGATTGTGTGAGAGAATGAAGCCTCTTTCCTTGACTTTTGTTTATCTGTGGAAGGTGAGAAGGTGGGAATCACCTTTAATGAAGGAGTGATGATAATGCTAAGTTTTGGAGGCATTCCTGCAGTGCAGAGGCAGCTCAGCTTGCTGGAGACATGGAGAATAAAAATGTCACACTTTTGTGAGCAGGTGGTCAGAGAGGAGTGCCTGCTTAGAGACTCTGCTGATGCCAGAGAAAGGACGGGTTTTAATAATTCTATTTCTTCATCAATCACTCCTTTTATTGTATCCTTAATGATATTATCTCGCAATTACTGATTTATAATGCCTATTTCTCCAAGAATACCATGTGCTCTTCAGGTTCCTAGTATACCTACACCTAGGTAAATCCCTGGGTACATGGTAGAAGGTCTGTGAGTGTATATTTAATAAATGAATCTTCAATCTATTGATTTCCTCTTTATAATAAGTTTTAATAAATTATTTTGTAACTCTCACATTTCTCGCTGAATAGGAATAAATATATTTTTACTTTGTTAGTTGGGTGGTTTCCGTTTCTCACCTTCAAGTGTCCTTTTATACTTTCTCCTTCAGAGTACCATTGAATATGCGTTTTGAGGAATTTTGTTTTCAAACTAGACAAAATTTAGTAGTTGGATTCAGCTGTGTCAGGAACTATGGCAATTGCTAGAGATACAAAGGTAGATAGGATAGTGGTCCCATTTTATCAAATACATCCATGTATTCCAATTAGTAGCTGATCCTCCAATACACTGATAATTTCAGCTCAAAATAAAAGAAATTTGACATTTTAGTTACTTTGTGCAGTCTTATTGCAAGTAAATCCATGATTAGAATTCTGTCTTTTGGATTATTAAAAACAGCTCATCCTTCATAATTACTGTGGAGTTACCGCTGAGGATCTGAGAATCCCACATTAGGTCTTCCTGTTGTAGAACACTAAAGACCAAATAGATGACTACATTTAAGACCCTTCCTGAAGATCACACGTCTGAAATGCCAACACTTGAGTCTGATTTTCAGTTCTATGGTCAGGTGAGAGCATCAAAAAGATGTTTCTTCTTGTTTCTGCCATAGAATTGGTAGCTGCTGGTTGCGTAGATTTCCTTTGCCATTTACTTAAAAGTAATACATCTCCCAGTGGGGCAAGCACTTTCTGGAGGAATTGCACAACCTGTAATGATTCTGCTTTCTCTGTCAGTAACCCCAGTCTACAAAAGTAGGCTCCTAGTGGCCATGTTTGGGCTCTGCGAGTCTGTGCCTGGCCATGACTGACTGATCCAAGAGGTAAATATCTGATCCCAGGTGAGCCTGTTGGGTTCTCTCTCCTGGGTATTTGAAATTTGTACCAGAGAGATATCAAACTGGTAGCCATCAGTATTGAATCATATGAATGACAATAGTTTGGAAAATATTCTATGAACCTCAGTTGCTGAGATTCCTTGAGTTGCCGAGATTCCTTGAGTTGCTGTATATCTGCCCTTCGAGGTTTAGCTTGCTTAAATCTCTCTTTGATTTTGTGAGAAGGGCTCAATAACCTGCTGATAATCAGTAAGTTACATTTTTTTCCTTAAGTTATCTAGATTTTGTTTTATTTTGTTTGTTTGGGGGAATTTATTGCTCTTTGATTTATTTGCAGCCAAAAAGTAAACTCGCTTAACTAACATCTCCTGGTCAGCAACATTTATGGAGCTCCCACCAGAATTGATGTAACGAGTAGGTGTCTCAGACAGAATGAAGCACTCCGAACTGTGGGATTTTGATAATTTATAATAGTCCATTCATTTCAAATATCTGGTTATATATAACACTTGGGTACATAAAAATGAGCAAAGAATAATTTGGTAATGACTTAACTCACATTATAAACTGAGAAATATGGCTAGTTAACAATACAGTAATAAAAGTATATTTACATAACAAAAACTATATACAATATGTAAAGTAGTTCTGGTATTAATTTCCATTTTCTCATCTCTCAGGAAATAGAGAAAATCTTAGCCTCTAGCCTCCTGCGTTTAAGAGAATGTCTTGTCCCCCTCAAATCCTCTATGGGCTTAAACAGGTTATAAATAAATTAATACATACTTACATTCATGATAAATGGATAGTCTCTGTTATCTTTGTGCATTTTTAAATTCACTTGATTCTTTCCTACATTTCTCTCCCTGGTACCCTATTCTTTCTTGGTGTTTTGCTCTGGAATAATTGTATCCTTGTAGCTGGGCTTTGTTACTATATTCAGAACAGTCCTGGTCTTTGTGTGTGCTTTTGCCTCCAGGTTCATTTTAAGTGCAGAGGTTTTATCATTGGTTTTTCCAAGAAACTTTCTCTCTCCAAATTGTTTTTCAAATGCCTGTCAACAGCTACATATTGCCTTAAAAATGACTTCTGTTACTACTTGATTACTCTCCTCTTGGATACTCTCTTTTTTTGGCACTGCACATCTCTGTAATAATGGGACCAAGAAGTGTTTTTAAAGACTTTTCCTTTTAGTCAGAATTACAATGTACAGATTGGGATTCAAGCTGAATAGAAAATTTACCTCCAGCAATTATACAGAAACATGGGCATATTTATACTTTGTGAATAATTATAAGTGAAATATCTTCTCTAGTGAGAAGTGTGACAGTTTTGTTTATTCATCTTTCCTTGTATGGCTACATTAAGCATTAGAATGATACCCTTCCTCACCTCTACACTTTACATTTAATTGGGTTGTATGCCCATTGGTTTGTACGATCACCAGTATGAACACAGTGGTTACCTGAACCCCTGCCACTTAGAAACAAATGAGAAGAGACCCACAGGTTCTGGGACTCAGGTGAAGACAGGCAGATCTCTGAATCTGGAGTGAACTAGGCTAGGAATCAGTTCCTGTCAGTTGGAAATAAAGAACCTTAGATTTGACCAGCTGCAGGAGGCTTGAGCGGCTGCTGCATTTCAGGGCAGGTCTCTGGACCACTCAGTATGACTATGGCCTATGAGTGGATTTGGTCACTTTGAGGAATGTCCCCAAACGCAATCCTTAGTTATTAAGCATTACTCAGAAATGGCTGTAATGTATAATTTTACTGATTAGACATATGATATATAAATATACATATTTGTCTAGAATAATTGCTTTGTTTCTCTTTATGTTTGCACACCCCTTAGTTCCTGGAAATTTAAAAATAATGTAATGAGAGGAGTTTCTAAAAGCTAAGTTGAAAAAAAAATCCCTGCTATTATGGAGCTTATCATGGATATTGTTATTTCTGCATATCTCTATTGTTATGTAGTATTCACCCATAAATAGATATGGGAAATATTTTTAAAAATCATATAAGCATTTGCAAATAAGAACACTGTACTCTGAATGCATCAACCCTCATTTACTCATTCAAGGAGCATTTACTGAACATATTTTGTAGGTTGTAACTGACCCTTTGATTCCTCAGGATAGAGCAGGGAACAATACATGCATATAATCATTATACTCTGTAATATATGCTATATAATGGTCTGTACAAAAAGCTATAACTTTTCAGAATGGAGATTTGCCTCAAGATGGATTTTGGAAGACAGAATATGCAGTTTTTGGTAATAGTTAAGTATAAAAGCTTTAGAATTGTATAAGTTTTGTGTTAAAATACAAATTCTGCCACTTACTAGACGTATAACATTGGACAATCTACTTAATCTCTCTGAGTTTACACGTGTAACAGGATATTTTGAGATTTACATGAGGTAATGCATGCCATGTGTTAACACAGCACCTGCCACGTGGTAATTGCTTGAAAAGTGGTAAGAGAAAAGAAAGAAAAGGATAGGTCATTCTAGAAAGTGATGGGGAAGGATGAATTGGTGAAGCAAAACATAAAGAACAGGCAATAACTCATTATTAATTTAGGGCTATTTAGGAGGGCCCTTTCTTCCAAAAGGATTCTGGCTTGTTCAGGAAGAGTTTCCAGGAGTTAATACACAACTCTTTAAGACTGTAAAAGGAGAAATCCTGAAGCTCTTGAAAAGAAACATTTGCCCTCTGACAGGCAAGAACTGATGATATGGAGTGTCATATTGAGATGTTTGTATTCTGAGTAATATAAAGCCATTTTTGAAGAGTGGGGCTAGATACTCTTTTTAATTTAAAAGCATATTAACATTTCACTACAATGTCTCTCTAGATTATGAAAGTAATTTTTCTCTTTTATGGGAAATCAATAAAAACAGACGTTCCTGTAAGAAACCAGAGGAGATGTTCTTTTAAAGTGTTTATTGTTTCAGCATGTTCTCCCAGACTGCCTCCCATTAACCACAATTGGGATCAATCCCTCTAATTGAAACCAGTTAATACAATGTGCATAAGCTATTCTATACTAGTGCAAAGGTTTTTTTCACCCTGTTTTGGTAGCTTCTCCCCCACCTTTTTTTCTCCACAGTTCATTGTGTGACTTCCTTTTGTATACAGCCCAAATAAATACCCAGACCATGGTACTTAGAAACATCCAATGCAGTCATAAAACAAATAATGTTGTGTCTGCTCTCTGGGTGTTGTAGAGTTCCTAGGAACACAGACCCACTGGGCAAACTCTGCTGCTGGGAAATTACACCCAGGATGGCTTTGACGGGTATTGTCTTTCCAAAGACTGGATGTAATTTTTATTTTTTAGGGCAAGGTTTTCATACCATCAGTGGTTAGTTCCCTTATAGAACAAAAAGTTAGGATGTTATCAGATGATCACAATTTTAGGAAAATTTTGGAAAATTACAGAGTACAGGGCTTTAAATTGGTCTACACTGGGATTAAGAGTACATCTGGCCATATGGGTGGTAGCCGTAGGGTTAGAAAAGAATTCAGAGGGGAAATTTCCTTAAAAAAAATCACAATGCACTTTAAGAGATGTGAGCTCTGTGGAATGGCTCTGATTCCAACTTGGATGTAGTTAGGGCTTTGAATCAAGGAAAATATGAGGAAGGCTAGGTTGATACAATGGATATATTGCTTTTTTCCCCTCTCTTCTGGCCATTATAGTATTTTCGACTTGTACTGGTTTCCTCTCTAGGTTCGAAAGAACCAGCTGGGAACTGCAGGATTCATATCAAATAATTTTGTTACACTGATCTTTGAAGCATGCTCAGAAAGGGAACCCACAGTATTTATGGGTTTGGGGGGGGGTTCATGGGAGAGATGAAAGGGCATTTCCAGTGAGCACACATGAAAAACACACAAAGAACTAAAGACATGTAACATGTACCCAGCATGCCCTGTGCAGAGATGAAGGTTTCAAGTCCTGAGGTTGCTGGCAAGATCTGAGAAGCTATCCATCAGTGTTCTTATTTTTTTCCCACAGATTTACTGAAATATAATTCACACACTATTATAATTCAACCATTTAAAGCACACAGTTCAGTGACTTCAGTACATTCAGAGTTGTGCTACTCTCACTACTACCAATTTTAGAACATTTTCATGAGCTCAAAAGAAACCCCATGTCCATTATAAGCCGCTCCCCACTCCTCTTCCCTCCAGCTCCTGGCGATCACTAATCTGCTTCCCATCTCTACGGATTTGCTTATTCTAGATATTTCCTATGAATGGAATTATAAAATACATGGCCCTTTGTGATTAGCTTCTTTCACTTAACTAGTATTTTCAAGGTTTAGCCATGTTGTAGCATATATCAGTTCTTCATTACTTTATCTTGATGAGTAATATTCTGTCATATGGCCATACCACATTTTGTTTATCCATTCATCAGTTGGTAGACATCTGTGTTGTTTGCCCTTTTTCATCATGTGAATAATGCTACTGTGAGTATTCACATGCAACTTTTTGTATGGACATATGTTTTTACTTCTCTTGGATGTATACCTAGGAGAGGAATTACTGAGTTGTATGGTAACTGTGTTTAACCTTTTGAGGAACTGCCAGACTGTTTTATAAAGCAGTTACACTAGTTTACATTCCCACCGGCAATGTGCGAGGGTTTCAATTCTCCACATCCTCACAAAGTTTGTTATTATCTGTCCTTTTTATTGTAGTCATACTAGTGGGTATGAAGTGATATCTCACTGTGGTTTTGATTTGCACTTCCCTAATAATTAGTGATGTGTTGAGCATCTTTTCATGTACTTTTAGGCTATTCTTTTATCTTTGGAGAAATGTCTATTTAGATTTTTTACCTATTTAAAAAAATTTTTTTTTGTCTTTAAGTCTTTGAGTTGTAAGAGTTCTCTATATGTTTTTAATACTAATTCCTTATTAGATATGTGATTTGCAAATATTTTGTACCATTCTGTGGATTGTCTTTTTACTTTTTGATACTCTCATTTGAAGCACAAAATACACATATATATATCACATCTTCTTTATCCATTCATCTGTTTTTTTGGAATTTTTGAATTTTATTTTATTTATTTTTTTATACAGCAGGTTCTTATTAGTCATCCATTTTATACACATCAGTGTATACATGTCAATCCCAATCTCCCAGTTCAGCACACCCCCACCCCCACCCCCCACTGCTTTCCCCCCTTGGTGTCCATACGTTTGTTCTCTACATCTGTGTCACTGTTTCTGCCCTGCAAACTGGTTCATCTGTACCATTTTTCTAGGTTCCACATATATGCATTAATATGCGATATTTATTTTTCTCTTTCTGACTTACTTCATTCTGTATGACAGTCTCTAGATTCATCCACGTCTCTACAGATGACCCAATTTCGTTCCTTTTTAAGGCTGAGTAATATTCCATTGTATATACGTACCACATCTTCTTTATCCATTTGTCTGTCGATGGGCATTTAGGTTGCTTCCATGACCTGGCTATTGTAAATAGTGCTGCAAGGAACATTGGGGTGCATGGGTCTTTTTGAATTATGGTTTTCTCAGGGTATATACCCAGTAGTGGGATTGCTGGGTCATATGGTGATTCTATTTTTAGTTTTGTAAGGAATCTCGATACTGTTCTCCGTAGTGGCTGTATCAATTTACATTCCCAGCAACAGTGCAAGAGGGTCCCCTTTTCTCCACACCTGCTCCAGCATTTGTTGTTTGTAGATTTTCTGACAATGCCCGTTCTAACTGGTGTGAGGTGATACCTCATGGTAGTTTTGATCTGCATTTCTCTAATAATTAGTGATGCTGAGCAGCTTTTCATGTGCTTCTTGGCCATCTCTATGTCCTCTTTGGAGAAATGTCTACTTAGGTCTTCTGCCCATTTTTGGATTGGGTTGTTTGTTTTTTTTAATATTGAGCTGCATGAGCTGTTTATATATTTTGGAGATTAATCCTTTGTCCGTTGATTCGTTTGCAAATATTTTCTCCCATTCTGAGGGTTGTCTTTTCGTCTTGTTTGTAGTTTCCTTTGCTTTGCAAAAGCTTTTAAGTTTCATTAGGTCCCATTTGTTTATTTTTGTTTTTATTTCCATTACTCTAGGAGGTGGATCAAAAGTGATCTTGTTGTGATTTATGTCAAAGAGTGTTCTTCCTATGTTTTCCTCTAAGAATTTTACAGTGTCCAGTCTTACATTTAGGTCTCTAATCTATTTTGAGTTTATTTTTGTGTATGGTGTTAGGGAGTGTTCTATTTTCATTCTTTTACATGTAGCTGTCTGGTTTTCCCAGTACCACTTATTGATGAAGTCCAGTTTATCTGTTTTTGTGTCACTTGTCATATCTAAGGAGGCTTCACGTGACAAGGTCACAAAAATTTACTTCTATATTTTCTTCTAAGAGTTTTATAGTTTTAACTCTTACATTTAGGTCTGTGATCTATTTTGAGTTAATTTTTATGTATCTATAGTGTATATGGATAGCCAAGTGTCCCTGAACCATCTGTTGAAAAGTATTTTCTTTCCCCATTGAATTGCCTTTGCAGCCTTGGTGAAAATCAATTGACTATTAATGTAAAGGTTTATTTATGGAACTTCAGTTCTATTCCGTTGAGTTATATGGCTATCTTTATCCAGTACTATCTTGATTACTGTAGCTTTGTCGTAAGTTTGAAACTGAGAAGTGTACATCTTCAACTCTGTTCTTCTTTTGCAAGATGATTTTGGATATTCAGGATCCGTTGCATTTTTATATGAATTTTAGGATCTGATTGTCAATTTACAAAAAAACCATCTGGGATTTTGATAAAGATTGCTTTGAATCTGTGGATTAATTTGTGGAATATTGCCATCTTAACAATATTAAACTTCCGATCCAGTGAATGTTTTTCTATTTATTTAGGTCTTCTTTAATTCCTTTCCACAATATTTTATAGTTTTCAGAGTACAAGTTTTTGCTTTTTTTTGTTAAATTTGTTCCTAAGCACTTTATTACTTGTGATGCTATTATAAATGAGTTTGTTTTCTTAATTTCATTTTTGATTGGTCATTGCTAGTGTATGGAAATACAATCAATATTTATTTATTGCTCTTGTACCCTGTAACATTGTTAAACATATTCATTTTAACAGCTTTTTAGTGAATTCTTTAGGATTTTTCTATATACATGATCATGTCACCTGCATAAAGAGATAGTTCTACTAGTTTTACTTCTTTCTTTCCAGTATGGATGCCTTCTGTTTCATTTTCTTGCCCAGTTGCCTTAGCTAGAATATTCAGTACAATATTGAATAAAATTGGCAAGAACAGACATTCTTGTCTTGTTCTTGATGTTAGGGGAAAATTCAGTGTTTCTTCATTAAATATGATATTAGCTGTGGGATTTTTATAGATGGCTTTTATCATATTGAGGAAGTTCCCTTCTATTACTATTTTATTGAGTGTTTTTATCATGAAAGGGGGATTTTGTTTGTTTATGTGTTTATTTTGATATTTGTTTTTAACACTTAAAATTTTCATGTGTTGAGAGAGTGCCTTGGCTTTCTATTGAGAAAACTAAGCAAAACTTTTCTAGAACTCCTGGAAGTATAATCTACCTACTCATAATCCACATCTGATTTTGCCAAAGGATAGCTCTTCCCTTATTTGACAGATAAGAATACTGAAGCTCAGAGAAGTGAAATATTTTTTGGCATCACAAAAAATATTTTTTGGAATCCTTTGGGTATGCAGTCTGGTGTCGTTTCTGATATAATTCACCATCTCTCCAGAATAAATTTATGCTCTTGAGTTTGCTGTGAAAAATAATGAATTCAAAAGAGACTGGTTTTTTTTTTGGTAGCTGTGCCTTGTGTCATGAAAGGTGCTGCCTGGATTCTATACATTGAATGTTGGGTAACATTGCATTGTTGGACAACCATATTGGCAACCACAGTAGGACATTGAAGGTCTTCCTTCACAGCACTGTCAGGATTTCTAATCTTATATGATTTATTTGGAGAAGAAGACCATGTAGATAACTACTATTATAAAGAGAGTTATAATAAACCTGACTATTTAGAAATTTTGTTATGTCCTTCCGTTCAGAGCTAATGGAATTTTAATAATGTGTTTTCTATAAGAGGATTTCTAGGCTCTATCTTCCTTCTTTGTTTCATCATTTGATGTAGCAATTAAATATGAAATTTTCTCTCAAAGGTCATTCCATGACAGAGCTATAAGCTACAAGATTGTTTTTCACAGGTTTATAGAGGGATGCTGATATAGAATATGGTGATTCAATAATTTGTAAATTATTAAGAATACAAAAAAGCTATACTGTGATGGGTCTATGGATTTTCGTATCCAAGGGCTTTGTCTCTGTGTCCAGAAAAATTCCTGGAAGAATTGAGTTTTTGTTCTCTCTGACATCAATTTAAGGAAGCTTCAGCTATATTTACTGACCAATGTTTTACTTACTTAGTATCCAACAACCTCTATTATGTAGTATACACTGAGAATTATCTAGAAATAAACAAAAATTATGTTGAAGTGAACTAAATCAATATTTCACAGCTCATTTACAGTGTACTTACCTATTCTATGACCTCACTGTGTGAGCTTCTTATTATTTCTCAAATACAGGTATTTGAACAAGAGAGACCCATTATACCTTGTTTCTGAGCCTATTTAGATACATTTCTAAAAATCATGGCTACTTATTACCTAACCCATTAGAGGATCCAGATAGTTAGAACAGGTGTATAGAAATTCAGGAGAAAGCATTACTAAAGCCTGGTATATTAGCAGCCATGGGACGTGGCAGTCAACAGTGAGGAAAGAAGCAAATGTTTAAAACAAGCACAAGCCCTTAAATTCTATGATGTAATTGCGTGGTGGGACCTGGGTACATCACAACTTAGTATTCTAACTGACATTCATAAATGTTGGCCATGGGTCAATACATAAAAATCTAAAATTATGTCCAAAGATTTTTTTGGAGAAGAATTACCTTTGTGACGTCTACCTGCAGCTACTAAAACATTTGCAAACTATTTAAAATGTTCAAAATATAAAAACATCGTATACTTCAAAGGATAAACTTGAATTATTGGGTAGATTCATGTTTGGAAACACCTCTTTCTTTGATGGATTTGATTGATGAGCAGAGAGCTGGCACGTTTCCACTCATACAAACTCTCAGGGCAGTGGATTCCTCTCTCCTCCAACTTAAGTAGTTGAGTTATTCGTTTGAATTTGTGATGGAGGCAAAGGTGGTATTGAGGGAGGCAGAGAGACTGACAGCAAAATAGGGAGGGATACGTGAAAGGAGATTTGCTTTGGGTTTTGTAGTGATTTTTAAACAGTACAAGGTATTGACACTTGTTGGCATTACCTGAGCTTTTAAGTGTAGGTTAATGTTCTTCCTGTTGAACTTTTCACTCATCACTTAAGGAGTCAGTGTTGCATAGTAGTAGGGGCATGAGTTTTGGAGTCAAGCAGAAGTTGAGATCTCCTTTCTCTCACTAGCCATATGAACTTCAGTAAGCACTTCAACAACTCTTTGTCTCCCTTTTCTCATGTGAAGTAGGAATAATAACAGATACCTACCTTGCTAGACTACTTTCAGAATTAAAGACAATGTATGCGATATGCCTAAATCAGTGCCTAGCACATAGTAGGTACTCAATACATGTTGTTTTTGTAATTATTATGGCATTATTATTATCAGCACTGTAGAATTCTGAAGATGGTTACAGTTTGAGATCTATATTTACCCCACAAAGGCACTTGAGCAATGAACTCTCAGATAGGTTGGCCTACTTTCAACTTACCTCAGATAGTGGATGTAATTGAAAGGTGTAGAGTCTGAATGTTTAAATGAGTTAATTTTATTTTAAAAAGCATAAAGGTTTTTTTTTTGGACAGTGATTTCTATTACAATTTATATATCTTTGAAAGTCATTTGTGAACTTAGTGTCATTGCTATATTATTTTTTGGTTACTTGAATTCCTGAAAAATACTATAAGAGAATGGGTTTCAGCACTGAGTGGTGAAAGAGCCTCTGAAGCATATATGATTGGTTTGGTTATGGAGTGCTAAGTCTGGTGCAGTTATGATGGAATCTCCTTCCTTTTATATTAACAAAGTAAATGAATGTCTTATGAACTCCTCTGGGTACTTTTCCCTAGCTATCACATTATCCCTTTTAATTTGATGTTTTTAGATCATGTGAAACAAATATAGACATCATCAAGTGCTCTTGATTTGGGTGTTGGTGTTGTTCATAAACCAGCTACAGTTATGAGTTATGAATGACAGCTCTTCCAAGTAAATAATCCTACCTTGAAAACCTCATACTGCACACATCTCCTTAAAGAAACTTTTCCTACAGCAATATTCAGGGGACGTGTATATTGCACAAATTTAGCATTTAAATGAAGGCCATATAACGTATGAACAGGAGTGTACTCTAAGTAGTAATGATTATAGGCTTTAAAAATATTTATTCTTTGTGCATTTTTTGTATATTACCAATTATGTATAATGAACCTAGAAATCCAAGGAAATAACAACAAAGAAATGTTATTTAAATAATTGAATTATACAAAGAAGATATGGAGGTGTTCTCGTCAAAGTCTTCCTTACGCCTGCTTACTAGTCTGACTTTCTGTGCTGCTCTTCTGATTGTGCTTATCCCCTGCTCAGGCTTGCCTCATTAGATTTAGCTTTAGGTAGTCCAAATAGGGGAAGCTATTCCATGAGGCCATGTCTGTAGCAGCAGCCAGCTTCCTACGTCCAATACAGAGCAGGTGTCAATGACAAACCTCTTGAAGCAGCCTCCAGCTACTTCGGATCTCTGCGGAATTGTACAAATGTTTGGACAAACTTGGCCTGAAGAAAACTTTTAACAGGGCTTGACAGAGAAATGCAGCGTTAATTGCTGCAGCTTCTCAAAGAAGTCCTGTTGGCAGCAGGTGGCATAGTCCCCTGACAGCCTCATAAAAACAGCCCCTTCCAGTCTGGATTAATGGACTGGTTTCAGCAACAAAAGGCATAACAAATGTATCTATCAAAACCCCAAACCTAAGCATGATTGGAAGAGGTGGAAAAGGAGCAGGTTTCATAACAACCACTCTTCCATTAGAGCAATGAGGAAAAATATATACAAACATTTGAGCATTTCATTTACCGATCCATATATTTTCAATCAACTCAGAGCACACACCTCATTGAAAAACTCAATGCCATTCAAGTTTGGATTGGCAATGTCTCCCAACCACAGGAAAAAAAATGCTAACTGATCTTGAGGGCTATTTTATTTTATTGTTTAATTTTTTTTTTTTTTTTTTTGCGGTACGTGGGCCTCTCACTGTTGTGGCCTCTCCCGTTGCGGAGCACAGGCTCTGAACACGCAGGCTCAGCGGCCATGGCTCACGGGCCCAGCCGCTCCGCAGCATGTGGGATCTTCCCGGACCGGGGCGCGAACCTGTGTCCCCTGCATCGGCAGGTGGACTCTCAACCACTGCGCCACCAGGGAAGCCCTTGAGGGCGATTTTAGATTGCATTTTGGTGAAGTAAAAATTTTGCGTAATTTAATATCCACAGCTTAATTAAAACATCCCATAAATATCCTCTCTCTAAGTATGCTAATACTCTGTTGAAAAAATCTGTTTCTGCAATGTATTTGGTCATACACCACTGTTCTTTAGGTTGTGTCAGCATTTTCATTAAAAAGTTGTGCTCTGTTTATAACTCGAAAGCAAAAATGCATTCTGAGCTAAAACTTAATGTCCAAAGTCTTTGTCAAAAAGCAGTTTTCTAAAGTATACACAGAATGGAAGTTTTATGACTCTGTGAAAGCTTGAAGTCTATAGGAAGACCTATAAGACACCAACAAAAGAATCTCATGTGTTTCTGTGCATCAGGACAGCCCACAGAATCTGGGAAAGAAGCTAGACTGTGGAAGGGAATACAGCCTTTCTGACACTGTGCTGGAGAATCAGGGTACATAGGGTTATTCTTGGTTGCATTACTTGAAGGACACTGGAAGGACCATGGACTTTGGCGTTACCTGGAACTGGTTAGAGTCATACCTTTACTGCTTACTTAATTTGGGACATTCCTTCACCTCTGAGCCATGTGTGTGGATTGAATGAGATGACAAACATAAAACTGCTGCACACCATTCATTTTCTTCTCTTATGATTTATGATGTTGTTTGAAGCCACTGACTTGCTTTTCCTCCATTGTTTAGAGTATTTTTTTTCTGAGAGTTGGTATTTCTTTGAGTGGCTTTCCTTAAATTTATGTTGCTTAAACATAAAATACTAAGTCAAACAAATGATAAAATCATTCCAAGGCCACGCCCAAAGAAGGCAAAATATTATACAGAGTGTAAGGACATGTCACACAATTGTAGAGTAGATAGAAAATCTCCTGTTTCTTCCCCACCAATCCCTAGGCTTGGAATTTGCTTTGCTTTCTGTAGCCTATACTATGTAGACAGAAGCCCAAACTGCCCAGTAATTCAACATTAGCAGGAATCCCTTGCCTAGGAAAGCCCTTGACAACAGAAATGTGGCCTTTTATAGATGAAGTGAAATGTTCTCTTTACAATTGCCTGTTTAAAGAAAAAAACAATTCAAAAGAGGGAGAATTTTAAATTTCCTGTTGTCAGATGAACTGTTCTCTTGACAAGAGCTAGTTTATTATCTCAACATGTGTTATTTAAACAAGGCTCAGTCTTCTGTAGCACATCTCCATTATTTTT